>NC_057814.1:187794760-187809664 GCF_018294505.1 Triticum aestivum
GTCGCGGTATAGGAAATGTTGTGCACTTGGTACAACGTGCACACACCCATTGAGCAGGTTTAGGTTGTAGGCCAGCTTATGCAGGAGAGTATTGTTGAACCCCTCAGCTAGTTTACATTTCTTTTTCTTTTTCTTTATTTTTTCATTATTAAAATTCATTCATTTTTTAAATCCATGAATACCTTTTAAAATTCATGAACATTTTTAAATTCATAATCATTCTTTTAAAGTTATGATTGTTTTCAAAAATTCATGAATATTTTATAAATCCATTAGAAAAAGAAAACACCTTATTTTTTAAATATTTGTGAATATTTTTACGAATTCATTAACGTTTTTTAGATATGTGCAAAAAATACTTGAATTTATTTTTAATTATGTTAACATTTTTTATTTCACCATTTTTAATTAACAAAACACAAGACGAGGTCGCCAACAGCAAAAGGCGATCGGAAAAAACCAAACAAACCATAGCGAGTTTTTTTGGGTTGGCCCATGTTGCTCGACCTGTGCACTGTAGCAATATTAAGGTCAAATAGGCGTTGTAGCGACCCTAAATGCCATTATGTTAAACTCGTAAATTGCCCATGCCTTGCTACGGGCTAAAATGCATATAGATAAACACCTGCACAAATCAATAGGTATACTTCCTGTACAGCTCACTACACAACTTAATATGTGTTCTGTCACGACAGAACAGAAAAATAAAGATATGTACATGGATACATTCATGGAGTTGGATAGTCAAAGATACATAACTGAACCAAAAAAGAATCAGTAGCAAACCATGACTAATGCAGATCGCTAAGCTAATTGTGAACCAACACATACAGAAAACATGAATCTCCATGGTGAAGTCCCAACATATTCCAAACTTGGTGAAACAATTTCATGGAATAGAAAACCTACACGGAAGAGCCATGCTCAAATAGATATTAAACTCAGATGTAAATTAACTAAGAAACTCAGGAATAAATTAATGAAGTTATCACATCTAGGATTCCGACCAACATACAAAAGCAGACTTGAATATCATAGGTTAATGCAAACTTACCCTTGAAGGTCTATAGATGGCAACTCTTTTTCGAGTCCTCCAACCTTTCTGAACGAACCTACAAGTCTCAAAAATATGAACATCGTACAATGCAGACAATGTGCACAAGAACCAATGTTCTTTCTGGTCATAGACTAAAATAGGTGCACATGAACAGTTGCACAAAATATATATAAAATAAGCATATGGGATATCAGCCGTGCGTTACTGAGAAAAATCAGTAGGAGTATTTGTGCTGGTGTTGTTGCTGAAGACTCTACAAATCTCTAACATGAGGCACTCAAGACCATAATAAGAACGAATGACCTGAAAATGGGGAAAACACAAAACCTATGTGATACCTTATTCATAGTTAAGATATTTCACCACTTCTCTCACTCGGGTGTGTAGCATGCGGTGATGAAAATATATCCAATCGACGCATCAAACCAGACATAGAACACCTAAGCACATTCATCACATGGACGAACATTAATATAAACATGGAGAGAGATAAATTTTCCCAATGAATCTCTGCGTGCTCAGATGGAAAACCTTATCCTTGTACTTCTCATGTGGGACAGGGACACCCAATTTCAAATCCCTGGTGATTTTTTTGAATGAGGATTGCCCTCATCATTGCATCGTGCGATGCACACAATCATCTTTATTGCATTATTCAACAAGGCCTTACAAAATAAATACGTAGATCAATCCATTGCGAAAATTGTCGCCTACCTACAAGATTGATGATGTGCCCTGACCTCGTGCCCACGCACACCAAAAAATCCGGTGGCCTCACCAAGCCGCCCGCCGGCTAGCCGGGAGCACCAACCAGTCTAGCACACGCTCAGCATGCACGACATGCGCATGCTGTAGAATCTGTAGCCACCTTGTTCCGCAGTCCCATCTTCAGGACAATCAATGCACTGATCTTGTCAGAACCTTCTACCGTCGACGTCGCCACGACGCTGGACAATGTCATCCTCCAGCACGCGCCCATCAAATGGTATCCAGTGCCGAGACCCTTGTATCCATGGGAGGGAAATAACATCACTACCATTAGTTGTATGACGTTGGTGAAATTTGTGTTTTCCTCTCATGTGATCTACTACATCACGCCAGACATTATACCCCAGACAACCACATGCCCTTCTAGCAACCACTCTAAATGCTTACCATGATGTGTTTCTCCCGCCTCTCTAGCAAACACCACATGCCCTTTAGAAGATATATGTTCACATTTATCTCTATTTTTACATAATAATCACATGCAAGAGAAGAGATATGTAATCGTATGAATTGCATTAGAAGATACACTCAATTGTATCCGAGAATCAGTTAGAGAATAATTTCAGCCAGTAGGTACTTAAACTGGAGGCGACTCATCAAGAACATCAATTCCCACTGAGCGATGTTGAAATTGTAGTTGACTCATTAACAAAAACATTATCTAGAACCTGATTATATATTGACCATAAATATACAATTCAATGTCTCATTTTGTCCGCCCTTGACTCCACCATGCTCCTCCATCTGCTGGGTCGCCCAACGACTTTTGTCGTTGCCTCCATTGGCTATAACCATAGCAAGATTTTTAATATTCCGACATTTTGACACACGACTAAGGAAATTGGATGAAATAAAAAAAGACCTTTCAATGTCTTCAATAGATGGAGTCAACGATACAAAAAAGGGGCGGTAATTTACTGACAAAATCATGAAGGAGATAATAACACGTTGTAAAAAAATCATTTCCTCTTGTCTTTTGTGCAAGTATATTGCCATGGTAAGTAAGTGTAGATGAGAAGCACAAGGTCTCTAAACCTGTAGTCAAGGACAAATCGGCCAGCAAACAACATTTTTATGAAGAAAAAAATGTGAATATGAAACTACTCCCTCCGTCTCATAATATAAGAACATTTTTTAAGCTAACAAAGCTTGAAAACGTTCTCATATTATGGAGTTACTAGATCATCGAAGACGCGCATTGCTGCGTCCGTCCATTTTGGCATTATAATATTAGTGTTTGATGCGATTGTACAAAGTGTATTAATTTAATTATCATATAATCATAAAATATATTTGATGGTAGTGTTCAATATCACACCTATGAATCATGTTTTTTGACCCAAAATTCAACTCGTGGTGTGTGTGTTTGTGCCTGTTTATTGTCGTGAGCATGTTCGTGGCCCAAATATTTTAAGTTGATTATTATGCTCATAGGAATATGTTAGGTGTTAAGAAGGTTGGCAATAGTTTTATTTTGTGTAAGAATACTCCCTTCGCTTGGGTTTGTTGGGTCCCCTTTTATTTAGTGTCAAACTCTGACCATAAATCTAATTAAAAAATTACAAATCTAATGATATACAATTTGTTGCATACAAAACATATCTTGTTAGTTGTATAGATGGCAAAAAAATTGACTCAAAATACAAGGGGGGCTAAGGGGGGGCAGGGGGGAGACAAAGTAAGAGCACATGAGCACTGCATGGACAACTATAGCAGCTAAAGAAAAACGCCCGTCAAACACATTTCCTATAAAGCCATAATCACACCGCTACTGACTATCCAAATGCAGAAGTTCATACATATACTTGCCACAATCTAGGTATAACTCATGCGATTTCTACTCTTGCTTACTGAACTTCTGCTTTCGAAAGACTGATGGGTGTGCCTTCTTCATGTATTCCATCATCATTGTATGTTCAGGTTAACAGCAAATTTTGGCAACACTGATTATAAGCAAGAAATGAGGAGGATAGAACAAAATTATTTAGGCACTCTATTTTTATTTCCATGCCTCAGAGTTATGCCGTCTGATGAACAGGGTTTCCTACCAGAGAACACATATATAAGTGAACAAACAATCAAAAAAGAACTTGTGCCTAAATGACAGAGTTTGACATAGCTTTGTATCAAGCATGGCAGAAGGGACATAAACTGACGTCTATTTACTTTTTCGTTACACTTATATATAAAACTGCAACCAACCTTTAATTGTTTGTTAATAAAGCGAAAATTTGTTTCTGGTCCTGGGCACAGCTGAGGCTGATATCTTAGCCATTTGTTCGTCTAGGGATTCACGAGTATTCCCGTATTTCTGAGCGTATGCGGCTCATCTTTTCAGCTGTATATTAGACGTTGGGCCCGCGCATTTAATTGGGCCTAGACGGCAACGCCGTATCGGGACGGGAAAATCATGAATGGATCGGTTTGTTTCCTGAGCCTACCCGTTCCGCTTCATTCACAGTAGCGACTAAACGGCTACCTACCCATCCCCACCCCCTGCCGGTGGGTGGATAAGTACGGTTTCCCACACCGCTCTCCACAGCGCCCTGTTTTCAGATCCACTCCCCATCGCTCCCAAGCACAGAGCGCACTAAGCTCCAGAGAGGAAAAGTCATCCTCGCGCTCGCCGTCACCATGTCTGCATCAGGTTCTTCCTCGTCGTCAGCGCAGCAACATCTTCTCCCGCTCATCAGCTGCCCCCTTTGCGGAAAATCATCTTTTCTCTGATCATCTGCCGGCCCATAGACACTTGTTAACCAAATAGTTTTGCCCGACGCTTTGAGGCTGACCTGAGTAGTTACAGCAAATTGCCCAAATAGTTTGGAAGCTGATCTCCACTACATCAGGTCGAACCATGAAACTATGGATCAGTAATAAACACGACATATTCATGGCGTTCTACTGCAATATGTTCAAAAAAGATTTGAGCGACGGGTAGATCAGAAAAAAGTTAGCCTTACAGCTTCACAATGCATGTTAAGGGGGGTGAACCTGTGTCTCGATTGTCAGTTCAACTAAATTCACCGGAGCAGGATTGACTTGAATTTTTTATTCACCACTTGGCATGAGATGATCACCGGTGAAGTGATCAAAAAATGCAACCCTCCTTGTCATCATGAGCAGTGAGCACTCATTCATTAGTTTCCAAAGCAGCGATGAATTTTCTTCTGCGCCTTTGAATTGATCTCTTTGCATTCAAATTTTTTGTATTCGCATCGCCTGCACGCAGCCAGGTAAGTCTTGATGCCTGCCTCTTTCTCAATCGTTCAATAGCTGCCAGCCCGAGCAGTCTTGTTTTCAGCTTCCTTCTCATGCTGAGTTTGAGAGGGGTCAGCAACAGAGTCTCTTGGGCGACATCGAGGCGTACCATAATCTCAGAAGAAATGTGGAATTGTAGCCTTGCATCACTACAAAGGGACTTGCTCCAAATTTTCACATCTTCCGCTAACCTTAAGAGCATCAGCTTGAGTCTTATGAGAGCGAACGAGTGTTTTACAGGTCCATTCCAAGTTCTGTCCGCCATCACGTGGTAGTGGGGAAATTTTGGCTAGGAGGAGTTTAACCGAAACTTACCTTTTCTCCTTGGGGTGGTGGCATCCGCTAGGAGGAGCGGGCAGTGGTCTGAGCAAGCAGTAGAATAGGCAATCAGGATGACCGAGGGAAACAACTTATATTACAGAAAATTTTGCAAATGCTCCCAAGGGTTTTGCCTCTCCATTTCATTGCTACAAGTAAATTCACCGCTTTTGCACTTCATTTCTCTGAGCTCGGCCGAGTCAATGGCACTTCTGAATCTGACCATGATTATGCGGTTCATACGGTCATTGTTGCTGTCTATGGCCTCATAAATTTTGTTTAAATCTCCAGTAATCAGCCAAGGTTGCCGAACTGGAGGTGCACTTCTTCTTATCTCCGGCAGAAAATCATCTTTTCTCTCATCATCTGCCGGCCCATAGACAGCTGTTAACCAAAAAGTTTTGCCCGACGCTTTGAGGCTGACCTGAGCAGTTACAACAAACTGCCCGATCGTTTGGGAGTTGATCTCCACTACATCAGCTCAAACGATGAAACTATGCACCAGTAATAAACACGACATATTCATGGCGTTCTACTTCGATATGTTCGAAAAAGAATTGAACGACGGGGTGCTAAAAAAAAGTAAGCCTTACAGCTTTACAATGCATGCCAAGGGGGGTGAACCTGTGTCTCGATTGTCAGTTCAACTAAATTCACCGGAGCAGGATCGACTTGAATTTTTTATTCACCACGTGGCATGAGATGATCATCGGTAGCCATATTTTAGAGCTGAAATACTTGTTTTTCTTTTTCGTAACACTCCTGAAACAATTCTTTTCACCACCTGGCGGCATGTAAATCTTCAGCATGTTGTTGGCGCTCTCGCTACGCTGAGTGCTGGTCATTTTCGCACAGAAGACTCCTTTGAAGTATGGCTTCGCCCACTTGTGACGTATCTCGTATAGGTTTGTCATGTAATTGTGGGATTTTAGATTGTATTTCTCAACAAGTGAACCCCATGCTGTCTCAAATTCCTCCACACTTATCATGTGATTCACCACTTTGTGGAACTCAGCCCTGAACTCGCTCTTGCTTGTGTACAATGGGCCAAGGCTTTCTTTTGCTTTTTTAAGAACATGCCACTTGCACCACCTGTGGACAGTATTAGGGAGCTCGCTTTTGATTGCTATCTCCATGGCTCTTGCTTGGTTTTGCTTGGTCTACAATATCGACAACATAGTAGAACAGAGTCAAATATGTGCAATCATCTACTAATAGACATCTACGTATGCATTGTTTTGCTTAGCTTGGCACAAACCTGTCAATATTGTCTGGGGGTGTTTGCCGCCCATCATGTTGATGAACTCAGAAAATACCCACTGGAAGCTCTCGACTTGTTCATCGTGCATCCGCACTCCAGCAAGTATTATGCTTTGAAAGTGATTATTCACTCCAACGAACAAACCAAAGGGCATGTCATACAAGTTTGTCCGATACGTCGTATCGAATGTGACAACATCGCCAAAGAACTTGTACTGCAACTTGTTGTTTCCATTTGTCCACATAAGGTTTTTTATTCTGCTTTCCTCATCGCCCTGAACCTTGTATGTGAATTCCGGGTCGTTCTGCTGAATTTCTTTGAACACGGCAAGCGTTTTGTTGACATCATCATCAGCTTGGTCTCGGCTTATTCTCCCGCACAGATTGCGCAATGACCTTTTTGTGAAAGGTACGCTCTGTGTTGAATCGAAGAAGCTGCCAACTATGCTGTACACCTTGTTAAGGTTCACATTGTTTGCCCTAAGCTGTTTCACCAGATCCTTTGTGTACACATCTATGTGTTTGTGGGATGGCCAGTGAACCTTTTCCTCTCATAGAAAATGCTCTCAATGTCACACTCATCCTCTCATAGGAAATGCTCTCAATGTCACATATGGTGGAGTCACTCATGTCACTCATGTGGTGGGGGCTCTCCTCACATGGAAATTGGGGCATCTCATGATATTTGGGTGTCGTAGAGATGTAGGTGCAAATGTATCCATGCTCAACTCCTATCGCCGCCTTGGTTGAAGGGATAGTCCCATGCTCAACCTCCTCATCCATAATGCTTCCAAAGATGAATGCCGTAGGAACTGGCAAAACATCACTCTCCTTCGAGATCAAAGAGAAGGTCTCATGTGAGCTCGCGTAGCTTGACTCGGAGTATGAGTCCAATATAGGCGCTGTCTTCATGTTGTTGAAGAGTTTCGTGCTCCATGTTGTGGTCGAAGGCGATGGCCCTTGCTCGACCGTCTTGTCATCATCTTGTTGTAGAAGGTACATATGATGTGGCACCTCGTAGCTCATCTCCATGACCGAAGGGAATTTCCCATGCTCGTCCATCTTCCTTGAGGGGCTTCTGTCGGGAATATACCCCGCGGTATGACTCGGCCAGATATATGACCCGGCCGGGATTTGGAGGTTCATCGGCAACCCGCCTGAAGACTGGCGACTCACTAGTCTGGCAACTCACTGGTCTGGCGATTCACCGGTCTGGCGACTCAATGATGACCCTGATGGCGGGTCAAATAGATGACAAGGTCGAAGGCCCAGAAGGCCGGCTCATGCTGTGGTGGGCCGGCTTAAGAGGAAAGGCATAAGGAGTTTTCCCTTACAAAGGAAGCAAGACTAGGATTCCACTTTGAATAGAGTAGTCCTAGTCCTACTAAAACTCCACATGTAACCCGCCCCTACAACTTATATAAGGAGGGTCAGGGCACCCAAAGAGGGACACGTTTAACAAGTTGAGACAGACAAGTCAATAGCTCTCGAGATAGAGGTAGCAAAAGAGCACCCTTGTAATCGTGAGCATCATCATCATCAATATCAATGCAATGAAGCAGGATGTAGGCTTCTACCTCCACCGTGAGGGGCCGAACCTGGGTGAAACCTCACGTCTCTCGTCCCATTCAACCCTTCTCAAGCTATCACATAGATGTGTTGGCCTCACAACTAAGTCCTAACACTAAGGACATCTGTCGTGACAAATCCACGACAGTTCGCGCCCACCGTGAGGCCTGCGCACGATGGTGTTAAGGTCTTGGAGGGATCTCTGCTCAGAATCTAGAAGTTCGCAATTTTTCAATGAAGGGCTGGCATGAGATAGTCTTCGGCAGAGCCGGCAAATTCAATGTTTGTGGTCAGAATTGTTATTAGCTTTGGAGCTGGCAGTATGAGTTTTTTGAGTTCAAGGAAAGATAGAGTTTGACGTTCTTCTGCGCGTCACCGATGCAACGTGATCCGTCGAATCCGAGTAGGAGATCAGTTTTTGCCGCTACAGCCGTGTATTGCCATCGCCGACAAGAAATTTTCTATAGCTGTAGTATGCCGGGTCAGATCAATCAACACACGCGTGAGGAGACAAGGGTTCAAAACCCGAGACGGTTTCATAAATTGATCTGCTAAAAGGCTGCTGCTGCTGTTGCTCGGAGTAGTATTACTTCTAATAAACAATTAATTTACTGAAGCGGTGACGGCGGCTTTTTCCATCAGACGGCGCCCTTGCGTGTCTGTCCCGGGGACAAGATTTTTGTGACGGACCTGAGCCACGGATCGGCTCATACACGTCACCGGACGATCCCTCAACGTGCTCTCCAGCTGGCGTACACAACTGTTCATGACCGTATTCCGCCGTTCGACTTCATTTTACTCCGCCCGTATTGTCTGACATGGACCCACTATCACGTATCCCTAGAGGTGGACCAACGAACAAGATAAAGTGTTCAGCTGCCGCCCAACTCGGTAACGCCGCTCTCGTTAATAAAGTGCATCTTTTACTTCATTAACAATAGCTTTGTATACTTTCAACTATTCATGTATTAACCATTTTCTCAAGATCATCAGACATCACACTTATACTATTGTACATCACATCAAGATTCATGTCATAACACAATGAACCATGCTGTGATTTTAAATGAAAAAAGAAAATGAGGAATACAAGAATCCATATTGTGCAAAATTACAGGGTCGCTAACATTTTGATTTTATCCAAACTGATTCAACTTACTGGAATCCAGAAGGAATAGAACAGTGGCACTGACATTTCGTTTTTCTCATATATAGAAACAATTCAACTTTCTGGCACTAATCATAGTATAGTTTCATTCATCCAATCTGTTTCTAAGGCAAGGTAATAATGTGTGAAACCCAATGGGGGATCGAACACTATTTATCAAACAAAGCTTAGTGGAGTCAAACTCATCTCATAGCTCTAGCTGCATCCCGGATGGTCACACACACATGTCTATTTCCTGATACTAAAAATATCATTGTTCCATTCATTTCTTTGCACAGCAACAAGACACAGGTTATAAGCTTCAAGATAGTATTCAAGTGTAGCTCCTCAAGTGAATTCAATCCATACAGAGATGTGCTCCTGTAGCTAACATTAATTCTACATAAGGCCCCATTTAGTACATCTTATCAAATGGACAGAGCTAATAAACTCGTCACCTACCCAAATTCTGCTTCACCACCTACTCAAATTCCACTCCACCACATCATCTCTCCAGTTACTACATATATATGTTGATCACATTTATTCCTCTCCTCTGTCCATAGTTACCATCTTCTCTCTATATTCCTAACCCTCTCAGATTGCGTTTGGTGTATCACAAAATGGACTACACCTTATTGTAGCCTCCACACGTGTTTCACTAGAAATTTTACAAAATGTCGATTCAGCCCTACACGATAAATTGCATTCCTGTACTACTTCTCTATCCCCAACTTCTAAATCTTCTTTGCTATGTTCAGATAAATGATTTCATGACGACATCTTAATCTAGAGTACATATTGTTCTCTAATATGTAAAGCTAGTAAGAATAGAGATTACCCAGAAACAAATTGATGATTTACCTAAACTGAAGCCAAATCTTGAAAAAAGAAACCAAGCATCAACAACACAGTCATAGTTAATCAAGAATTTCTTTGACAAAGAAAATGTTTATTGTACCCTCATGTACAGGGTTTTACCTGAGTGGTGGGGATTTTGGGGTGGGTTTTGATCACCTAAGCTTTGTGCAATATCTTCTCACCAGCGTGAAACAACAGTCACCACCTACGGGGTAGGAATGGAATTAGCATGGGTGGAAGAAGGGATAGTACAGGAAAGGGGAGAAACAAAGATAGAGGCCAACCTAGCCGAGAACCGTGCTGAGTAAGAGCGGTGATTCAGTTTTAAAGAAAAGGAGCAAGAACGGTGATTGAGAGGGCCATGCGAGGGAGCATATATATACAACACAAGTTGGAAAATAGAAAGACACACACCTTGATTAATTGCCATCAGCGAGTGCCATACATCATCCACCATGAATGACCCTAGAAACTGAAGATTGATTGCCTTCTTCAAATCCCAAAGGATCAGTTTCGATTGTCGATCTGCCTCACGGGACTGCCGAACACCCCGAATACCTATTGCCTCGACCCGCATGGCACCCGTCAGCAGGATCCCCTCGTAGACAAATCGCATGCGTCGGTTGAATCCAGGGATTCTCGGGTCGCCTGCATCCCGCTCGGCTGGATCGAGCCAATCAATCCTGTTGGGAGGCTAGGGATTCGGCGCTCAGGTCGACGATCTGGCCCTATAGCGTGCGGGTTAGACAAAAGGGCCGGCACAAAAGCCTAGTGCACCACATATCTCCGTTTTTTCTTCCGGTGTAGAGGCCCTTTAGGACAGTTGGGCCAGGAAAAAAACTGCGGTGGAGCTCCACATTGGCAGCAGATCTAACGGCTCAGATCGACCAGATCACTCGAATGGACGGCCATAAACACCGAAGTCGTGAGAAGGCTCCCTTTAGGCTCAGTTTTACTGTCCTAAAAATAAATTTACTGAAAACCACCACACTTGGGGTGAGGGTAACAACTTGGTACCACATTTGAACCAGGGCATAAAAACCACCGAAAATGCGCCTAATCTGTAACACGGAGCACTGATAGTCTGGTAAGCTTGCGAAAACAGCGAAACTGACAAGTTAGGCCCGCATGTCGGGCTGATGTGGCGACGACTAAAAGCTTTGACTAGCTGATGTGGCAAATGAGATGTGGGCCCCACCTGTCAATGACTAGACGGTCATCTTCTTTCCATATCTCTTTCTATGAGGCATTCCATCGAACATCTTTTGGGCACCATTCATTTTCCTCTAGCCGGAGAGAGTGAGCAGCGCTAGCTCGTCCGCCTTTCTATGGAGTGCCGGCGGGGTAGACGTTCTCACGCCGGGACAGAAGGAGGCTTGCGGACTCCGTCGGCCATGGCGACGACGGCGCGAGGTCGCCCGTGGCCCAGCGAGCTCGCCGTCGACCAACATGAGCACGAAGTACCCTGTCGGTGGCTCCGGCCGGCGCAGCGCGAGAGGTCCGATGAGAACGCGACGGAGTGGCCGGACACGCTGGGTCATGGCACCCTGACAACGGCTCCGGTGGTTGGACGGTGCAGCAAGGCCGGCACGAGCAACTGCTGGAGACTGAGGCGGCCATCCACGGGCTGCGGTGGTCGCATCCTGGTCCTGGCCGACTACTCCTGTCAAAGCAGGCAAAGAGCAACGCCGCCGTCGCGTGCCCAGGCCGGCCCGCCAGCCGACGAGCAGCGCCCCGCCCTACCGCGTGCCCAGGCCCATGGCGTTCGTGTAGGCGCGATAGCGGTAGAAGCTATGGCGGTCGGCTCGTCGTTGTGGCCGGCTGGAGTTGCGGCATGGCGCTGTAGTCCAGGAGTCGGGTGGCTGGCTGACGAGCAATTGCTCTTGGACACCGCTGCGGCTGAATTTTCTCGTGTACCCGAGCTTGCTCCTCCATGGCGGGCAAGCTCCAGTGTCCGCCATGGACGATGACGAGCAGGCCCGCGCCCACACGTACGCCTCCCACTCCAGTCGCTCGGCCATAGCAACCCCGCTCACGCAGCTCGCACGAGCGCACGATTGTAGTCCCTTGTGACCATGGGGAGGAGGGGTGCGATGGCTCGGATGGAGGCTCGTGCCCGACGCCATGGCAGCGGCGCTCTGGCCTGCGGGGGTGCCCACAAAATGTTTGTTGAAATGCCCGTGGAAAAAGGAGGAAGAAGTAAAAAAGAAAAAGAAAAAAACCAAATACTTGAGTCATTGACAGGTGGGACCTATGCCCAACTCAGCATATTGTCCATGTAAGCACGCCACCTCAGCCCGACATGCGGGCCCAACTTGTTAGTTTCGTTGTTTTCGCGGCCAAGTTCGAGCATCAACGCTCCGCGTTACAGATTATGCACATTTTTTGTGGGTTTTTTGTGCCTTGGTTCAGATATGGCACCACCAAATGTGATGATTTTGGTTAAATAACTTCATATTAGGGACTGAGGGAGTAACATTCAACAACCTGTGTTTGTCACTTGCCCTTTGGTCGCATGACGTTTCCGGACTGTATGGTACAGCATGTAAACCATGCTACAGGTTTGCCATCGACAAGACACATTAAGATTCCACGTGCGACAGGACAAAAAGGTGTTTGTACAAAAAGGTGTTTGCTATCTTAATCGCTCGAACATTCTATCAAGATTCTTCATAGCAGACACCAATCAAAGCGAACATATATGTATTGCACCAACAAGAACTTTTCAACTACCAAGACCTGAATGCGCGGTTGACTCCGGGTTGTTTATACTCCATTAGTGAAGAGCGCAAGACAAAACACGGAGATGGCCGTTTGAAAGCTCGGAATCACGCGGATTGCGAATCGTTAAACCGAAGCAAGTTGCCAAAAAAATCACGTTCAAAAGGCATATTTTTGTCCTTGGTTACTTTAGTCTTCGGAATCCGATGCACTGTGGAAATTGTCAACCATTTTTTTGAATAAGTTGTCAACCATTTCAACAATGAAAGCTTTAGTTGCTCATCTCTAAGGGCAGCACAAAAATCAGAACTATTCCGTACTAGACTAATATCTTCGCGCTGTCAAGAGACTCAAATTGGTAAACACCTGACTGGCTAGCTAGATACCAAAATAATTTGTCTCTTAATCTCGACATTTGACTTTCCACAGTCGCCACTTTGAATTAAGACCGGGTAAGAGGTATGACACATCAGTGCCAGCTGCTAGTGGGACTAGTGGTTAACCAGTGACATGTTGAAACATCCACATCCGCCCATTCCAATTCCAAGCACCCTATATAAACTGGCCATCTCATCGTGTAGAAGCACACAAAGCTTATAGCTAGCTAAAATGGCTTCCAAGTCTCTGGCCTTCGTGTGCGTCATCTTCGCCTTCCTCGTCATCGTCTCGCAAGGCGTGGTTGCTGCTAGGGATCTCACACATGGTAATGTTTCTTCCCCTGAATTAATATCTACCTTGTTTATTTGTATTTCCGTGTTCTTTCTGTGGCAACTACAGAGGAGCTTGATTGTATGGCTAAGATTGGGTTGGGTGTGCTGTAAATTCTCCATGGAGGCAGTAAATCTACATGCCATGGTTATTTCTAATGATGTTGCCCTGCCATGGTTGCAGTTAACAGAGCAGGAGGTAACAATTACGGTGGTGGCTGGTCGGGCTCCTACGGAGGACGACGCCCGTGACGGATGCTCTTCGTAAGAATCTAGCAAATAAATGCAGTTCCGGTTTGCTTTTGCAGATCATTCATGTGTATGGTATAGTATATAGTTTCTGTGTACAAGCTAGCTAGGTATGTATGTGCCCTGTCCCCTGTGTACTCAAGATGAACTTGAATGAAATGTATCGACTGTTCTGGTGGTTAACGATCATTTCCCGATGAAGGGGCTGCACCGAGCCTGTGCTTTCACTCCAACTCATCCGATTTGCCCAAACTGTTTCTCGAAAGTGGGACTCGGCTGGATTTTGTTTTACAGAAAAAGGGAGCAGGTATCTTAATATAGCCTGAACAGGAAAACATATTTTTCTGTTCTTTTTAAGAACCAGAATTCATTTCTGATTTTAACCAGACCATTAAAAATGGGTGACCCTAAGGGGCCGGCCGGCCTGCAGAACACCTGGATCGGTCGCCTTCCGCACCGTAGGACATGCAACGATAGCCGTTCAATGAACTCCAACATTCTCACGTGAGTCATCTTTCCTCTCACGCGCACATGTCACACCCGAAAAAGAAAACGTCAGCCTATGAGCAGCTCCCGGTGCGCGACACCAGCCCGTGTCTCTGGATACATCATCGCTGGCCGCAGCGCCGTCGCAACACCCGCCAACCATCTCTCGTAGCACATGTCACCACCGTCACAGCACCGATCAGCCCTGCTTGCATGACCATCAGCTGCCTGTCGCCGCACAAAACATCATGTCGTAAAAAAGCTTACAACACCCATCATCCGCACACAGCATCGGCGGCGGCCCTTTGCAACTCCACCGGTCGCCCATCGACATCACCATCACCAAGCTTGAGCACTAGCCGTCGCCACTTGTAGCACCCACCATCGTTGAATACAACATCGATGGCGGCCCGTTGCAGCACCGTGCCGACCCCCGCCCTCTCCAACACTATGGCCACACTTGAAGAGGCCTTCTCTTGCAGAAGTTCGCGGGTGGCTTCCTG
>NC_057814.1:187809844-187983159 GCF_018294505.1 Triticum aestivum
TGAAGCAGTCCGCGGCACCACACCGGTCAACAGTGTGTGGTGAACTGTTGTGGAGGAGAGATTGTTGCCAGAACAACATAGGGTACCAACGTGAGCTCGCACGGCGGAGCAAGCGCTGATCAACTGGAGTTGGAGCTAGCAAGGAAGAGATAATGGAGGAAGAATATACACGTGGACAACATTTTTCGGGGAGAAAAACTCGAGAGGAGAATCGAGAGGATGCGTAGGGTGGAAAGGTGGGGATGCGTTTGTGGGCCATGCATCGATCAAGCAGCCCGATCCAAGCGAGCGTCGCATCGGCAGGCCAATAGTGATCATTGTACCACAAAATCTGTAGAACGCTACCCGTAAGCCCGTTGACCTTTTTAAAATACCGGCCGGTCGTGAGCCGTTATATCCACGACAGGATAGTCGCCCGGTCTGATGAGGTTTGCAACATGTGTCATGTTGCACTCGAAGGTTTGCAACATGCGTTATGTTGCACTAGAAGGTTAGCAACATGAGTCATGTTGCACTTGAAGATTTGCACCACGAGTGCTTTGCAACATGAGCCATGTTGCGTTTGGGAGCTTTGCAACACGCCGACACTGCAGTCATCGCCAATGTCGATACGTCATGTGCATCATTGATTCGTCCCGCGGAGGTTTCAACATGGCCAATGTTGCAGACCGCCATTGCGCATCGTTGTCTCCCATTGCCCCTTGCGCCGTCGTCATTGCAACACCTCCAATGTTGCTGAAGCACAAGAAGAAAATCAGTCAATTTCTTCCACAAAATCAGTGGAATTAATGACTTCCCAAAAACCATCTCAATATGTCCATTATGTTGCTTTTTAGTGTCCTATTTTCTAAATTTACCCATTAAATTTGACAAAAACCATCTTAATATGTCCCCTCTCTAATTTCTAGTATTACTTGGGAGAAAATTTGTGGCACGTAGGTGTGGGAAGTACACAAATTTCTGGCCGTCTGATTGCCTCGCCATTCAGAAATCGATTTGGTCTTTGCATGTGTTTTAGCCCTTAATTACCTTAAATGAGGTCTATGTGTGCAGCTTTTGGCAGCTCACCCATCCCAGCTCTCATGCTTTTACTTTTGACTTTTCAAAATTAAATCTATTATATCTTTTGAAAAAGTCCAATTTATGATTTGTTTGCATATTCGTGTTCCTTGCTACTAAGGCTTTGAAACAAGACTATTCTTGAATACGTTTTGATAAGTTTTAAAAACTTCACAAAGTTTCAACTACTGAAACTTGGTAGGGACAAATGATAAATTCATGAAATTTCAAAGGTAAAACTTAAACCCTAAGTTCTACATCCGGAAAAAGTGAAAATTGGTGAACGTTGATAAAAAATTAATATTACGATTGTTAAGTTTTAAATGGTTGAAACTTAGTAAAGTTTAAAAGTTGTCAAAATGTATTGAAAAGTGGTCTTGTTCAAAAGTTCTTGTCTCAACGAACACAAATACGCAGATGAAACTTAATCTGGACTTTCGCTTCAAAAGATATAATAGATTGAAATTAGGAGATAAAATGAAAAGGCACAGGAGGTGGAATGGGTGATGGATGCAACTTTGCCAAAAGCATGCACATGCATCAATCTCAAATCAGATGTGTGGTCATATGCATGCATGCTTTCTCACCTGCGTACCCTTCTGGATTTCACATACTACTCTATGGAAGATCATTTCATCCATATCCAGCTAGTAGTTATTGTATGATGAGATATTAGTAACAAGACTTTTGGAGTACGTTGCTGCAAATTGGGGGCACTTACCCACGTTATATACTACTTTCTATAAAGAGCAATAGTCAGGATGGTTTATTTCATCGGTCCTTATGTTTGTTCATGTTGTTTAATTTGGGTTGCTTGAGAGCCTAGAATGTAATATCCTCTTACACAAAGCAAGTCATATACTATATGTTTTTTTTCTCATTTGTGACATAAGGTTATTCTTATTTTAATATGTTCCTGATATAGTGTTGTCTCGCATCGAACTCATCTGTTTCAGCATGTGGATTGAATAGTTAGGAAAGCATAGAAAAACTGTACACATAGTAATGCGAAAATGGTTTATCCAGCTAGAGAACAACAAACTAGACATTTATTCCTTTATGGAACTCCTTACAACATGTGCCACAATATTTAGAATCTATTTGACATATCGTGCATAAACATAAGACTACAGAATGCTCTTATAGGTACCTTGCTCGTATATGCGAGCATAAGGAGCAAATTTTATTCAAGCACATCAAGCATGTTTTTGTGGGACTAAACATGTTTTATTCAAAACACATATATATGTCTTGTTTTTTTTGGTGACATCCACCATTTTGACCTCTTCCACCATATCCACCTCAAGGATAGCCACCACCACCGCCAGAGCCTCCACCGTAACCTCCACCCCCGCCAGACCCGCCACCAGAGCCATACCCTCCACCAGAGCCACTGCCATACCCACCGTTGTTGCCACCACCGTAGCCAGGATTGCCGTACCCACCACCACGTCCTGGGTCACTACCACCATTACCATATCCACCGTTGTTGCCGCCACCATAGCCAGGATTGCCATAGCCACCGCCATATCCAGGATTTCCAGACCCTCCACCATAACCACCACCATTGTTTCCAGATCCTCCACCATACCCACCACCATTGTTTCCGTATCCTCCACCATGTTGGTACCCACCACCGTTGTTTCCGTACCCTCCACCATGCTGGTACCCACCACCGTTGTTTCCATATCCTCCGCCATTGTTTC
This sequence comes from Triticum aestivum, assembly GCF_018294505.1. Lineage (NCBI taxonomy): Eukaryota > Viridiplantae > Streptophyta > Magnoliopsida > Poales > Poaceae > Triticum > Triticum aestivum. Next base: position 187,812,610 of record NC_057814.1, read on the forward strand.
CATATCCTCCGTTGTTTCCATACCCTCCGCCATTGTTTCCGTATCCTCCGTTGTTTCCATATCCTCCCCCATTGTTTCCATACCCAGGTTTCATATTCTTCTCCTCGGATTCTGCATGCATACAAGAAAATATCATTTAGCAATCAAGTGGAGGTGCTGCTCAGTGTCCATACATATTCGGATGAATGATAACTATATTAGGTAAATGTTTTTTCGTTGTTGCGGGTAGGTAAATGTTATTTGTGTGTGTGTGTGTAGAGAGAGAGAGAGAGAGAGAGAGAGAGAGAGAGAGAGAGAGAGAGAGAGGACCTTTAGGTTTAGTTTCGGTGAGCTCTCTAGCATCTGCTCCATCCTGGCAGAGAAGCAGGAAAGACGCTAGTACGACACCAAACAGAAGTATACACTTGACAGCCATTGTGGGTGATCAGATTGATCAAGCTAGCTAGCAAGCTTAGGATGAGTTGGTAATGGTACGTATAAGCTTCCAGTTAGGCCCTATTTATAGGAGGCAATGCAGCTTTTGCCTGTAATAGTTGAGATAATGGTTGGAGCTAAAGTTTCAGTAACTACATACCAAATACGGTTGGGCGTTGGCACATCTCGTTTTCAAACTTGATTAGCTAGCCCATGGAGCCGGGCATTGACATTCATCCGTGGGTTTACGTGTGATCGAGAATACGGAACAACTTGCTGATTAAGGCAGCTCAAAAAGTAGAGATCGTCGTGGCGCATCCGTGCATGTATGGATAATTGCCGGATTTCAATGATCGACGTAGTAGTATATCATCTCCAATTTAATTGATTGGCTTTGCAAATATTGTAGAGTGCTTGCGTAATTCATGAAAATGAAGTACTCCCTCCGATCCAAATTAGTTGACATTGTTTTAATACAACTTTATACCAAAGTTGTACTAAAGTGGCGTCAATTGATATGAATTGGAGGGAGTATAAAAAGTTCTTAGCATTGAGCGATTAGCCTTTGGACAGGTCCTCGTCTCCTTAGACTGTACTGTATTTCTTTTGTGTCGAGCCTTCTCGATGTGTAAGAGCCAACCGTATGGCATGCCCACCAGTAGCTACACTGAGGCCGGGAACCGAGTGCACCTTGGTTTGTCAGGTTCAGTTCTAGATTTGCCATGGGTGTTCATATTTTTCTTGATTTATTTCCAAATTAATTGGTTTTATTTTTCAGTGGTAAACAGCGTGCTCGTCAATAATAAGGCGCGCATTGCTACTTCGTCACGCTGGCTCGGTCTCTCGACTAAGCTCATAGAGATAGGGTATGCATGTGGGGAAGTTCATGAATGAACCCGGATACATATGAATTCACTTTGAAAAACACATTTCGAAATGCCAAAAAATTCTGGAAAAGGATGCACGTGGGCGTCTCCATGTTCTATGTGTGTGCAGAAAGTTTCACGAAAATCTTTTTTTTTGTGGCTTGTGCAAAAAAAGACAAAACATTGTGTCGTGAAACACTATTTAGAAGCACTAAAAATTGTTTTTTTTTGCAATGAGAAAATAAAAAGACCATTTTCATAAAACTTTGTGCTGCGGACATATTTTTGCAAACATGTATGCGCGGAATTTTGTTTTAAATTTTTTGACATTTCAAAACGTGTTTAGAATACATTTTTTGAAAAGCGGGTTCATATGTAGCCGGATTCAGGACGTGTTGATTCCATGCGTGTGCGCATTCATATGAGTGAGTTATGCAATTGTTTTATGAGCGCCTGCAACTATATTGTGCTCCACAAAATAAATTATATGATGAGGTGAGAAATCACATTGATGCAACATTAAGAGTAAATAAAATCTCTTCTTATCAGAAGTATTACGAGAATGTTTATGCATGTATAGAAAAAAATAACAACGGTGTGTATTTGGTGCTGGATGTGCCGGTATTTTTGAATTACAAGAAGTGTAATCCATGTCCATACATACGCGATGTAGGCTGTCGGCACGAATAATATGTGCAGGGCATCAAGAACGAATAATAGGTTTCTTTTCTATCGTGGTCCGAGCAAGTAGCTGCATGTGACCATTTGCCGCTAAATTAATACGGTGATGGGGCTTGCTAGGATTGACTCAGCACTCGGAGTATTCACTTTCCCGTGGACACGTCGAAAGGATGAAGTGCCCTAGCTGGTACGTGATACATAAAATGGTCGGCAAAGTGGGACATGGAAGCATTTAATATCAGATCAATTTGCAAAAATAGTTGCACTCTGTTGCACAGATCTCAGTATGCGGGGAGGCGATTTGTGGCACACAAATGCGGGGGCACGACCCATCTCTTATGCTATTTTTTTTACTTTTAAATTTGTATCTGTTGTATTTAGAAGTCTAATTTATATTTCGTTTGCATGTTCAGTTTCCTTGTTACGAGGGCTTTAAAATAAAACCACTTTTGAATACATTTTAACAAGTGTTTAAAACTTTACTAAGTTTCACCTGCTAAAACTTGGCAGGAACAAATGATAAATTCACTAAGTCCGAAAGGTAAAACTTAAAATTGTGCAGGGAACTGCATGGAATTAAACGAGTTTGCGGACCGCGAGGCAATCGTATGGCTAAGCGCGGCCGGGCATGTGTGTGTCCCCACACCTGCATGCTCTTGCAAATTTATGCGTACCGGTAGTGGCGTATACACCGCTACAACATGGTCCATCTCTAGCAACATACCTTTGGCTGACGAATCTGATGGACCACCTGAGTTACACTTATCTCATGCAGCTTAGAGCATCTCCAGCCGTTGGCCCCCCCAGGACGCATAAAAATCGCCCCTGGGGGTGAGCCGGCGATACAATCGGCGCTGGGGGCGGTTTTGCGCCCAGTCGTCGTCCCCAGGGGCCGATATTGGCCCGCTTTTCAGCCCCCTTTCGGCGAATAAAGGGCCCATATGGGCGAGAATAGGCTCATATTCGGCGTGGTTCGCCGTGGCTCGGCGTTCAGTTATCAACATAAATATTTTTTATCACATATTTCATCATAGAAAAATCAAATACTTCAACAAAATAATACAACAACAAATAGTTCAATACAAATTATATAGTTCAACAAATAAAAACTCATATTTCATCACACGTCGCACCCGGCGTTGCCCTTGAGCCTCCATAGGTGCTCTATCAGATCCTGCTGCAGTTGATGATGCACCTGTGGGTCTCGGATCTCCTGACGCATACTGAGGTAGGCAGTCCAAGTTGCTGGTAGCTGGTGATCAACTTCGGCTAGAGGACCCTGCCTGTAGTATGGTTCAGTGTCAAACACTGGGTCTTCTTGCTCGCTCTCGATGATCATGTTGTGCAAGATGACACATCAAGTCATAATCTCCCACATTTGATCTTTCGACCAGGTCTGAGCGGGGTACCGGACAACAGCAAATCGAGATTGGAGCACACCAAATGCCCGCTCGACATCCTTTCTGCAAGCCTCCTGAATCTTTGCAAACCAGGCGTTCTTGCCTCCTGGCACAGGGTTTGAGATCGTCTTCACAAATGTCGACCATCTCGGATAGATGCCATCAGCTAGATAGTACCCCTTGTTGTAGTGCCGCCCATTGATCTCGAAGTTCACCGGAGGAGAATGACCTTCAACAAGCTTGGCAAAGACAGGAGAGCACTGCAACACGTTGATGTCATTGTGAGTTCCTGGCATGCCAAAGAAGGAGTGCCAAATCCAGAGGTCCTGTGTGGCCACCGCCTCAAGTACCACACCGCAACCGCCTTTGGCGCCTTTGTACATCCCCTGCCAAGCAAATGGGCAATTCTTCCATTTCCAATGCATGCAGTCAATGCTTCCAAGCATCCCAGGAAATCCTCTTGCTGCATTCTGTGCTAGGATCTGAGCAGTGTCTTCCGCATTGGGTGTTCTCAAGTATTGCGGTCCAAACACTGCCACCACTGCCCGACAGAACTTGTAGAAACACTCTATGCTGGTGGACTCGGCTATGCGCCCATAGTCGTCGAGTAAATCACCGGGAGCTCCGTATGCAAGCATCCTCATTGCTGTCGTGCACTTCTGGATCGAGGTGAATCCAAGTTTGCCGTTGCAATCCATCTTGCACTTGAAGTAGTTGTCGAACTCCCGGATGGAATTCACAATCCTGAGGAAGAGCTTTTGGCTCATCCGATAACGGCGCCGAAATGTTTTATCGCCGTGAAGTGGAGCATCGGCGAAGCAGTCGGAGTAGAGCATGCAGTAGCCTTCGAGACGATGCCGGTTCTTTGCTTTCACCCACCCCGGCGCCGAGCCACCTCGCCGCGGCTTTTCATTGCTCGCCAGCAGCTGGGCGAGGGCGGCGAGCACCATGAGATGCTCTTCTTCCTGGACGTCGGCCTCGGCTTCCTCCTCCAGCAGCGCGGCGAGCGCTTCCTCGTCATCCGAGTCCATCACCGAGGCGGGCAAATCGCCGAACACCTTGCGCCCGGTGAGCGTGCACCCGCCGCTAAACTACCCCTCCGCGGCCGGAAACGCCCAGCTGCTGTTGGAGGGGCTGCCGTGGCGAACCTCTGCTATTTTTCCGGCGGGGAATGGCTATCTAGCGGTGAAGGGCGGCCGGCGGCGTCGGGATATAGCTAGTGGCGGCCGAGGGCGCGGGGGGTGGGAGGCGAGTCGGGGAAGAAAATCTTGACTTTTCACCTGACGGTGTGGGCCAGCCGCGCTTTTCCCTTGCGCCGAAGCCCCCGATCGCCCCCTAGTGCGCTGGGTTCGGCCTGCGGCCGCCGGGCGGAAAAAAGGGCCGAACTGGCGCTTTTCGTCGTCCTGGGGGCACGACTGGGGCGTTTTTTTGGCGCCGGCGCCAAAAAAGTGGCCTGGGGGCCCTGTTGGGGGCGCGGCTGGAGATGCTCTTAACCAGGAAAACAGCAAAAGATGGATCACAATGGATAAATTGTCTCTGATGTGTACTCCCTTAGTCTATTTATATTATGACTCACGCATATTTTCACTGATCAACTTTGATCAACTTTGATCATTAAATTGACCAACGAAATGTGGATTACATGTCATATAAAATAAACTTCTCAGTTTTTTTTATTGGAAACCAACTTCCAATGGCATAATTTGTATGGCATATAATTCATATGTTATCGGTGAATTTATGATCAAAGTCTAATAACAATTAATGATAACGCAATGTAAATATGGATAGAGGGAGTGGAGGAGGATTTTTAGAACCTGGGTGTATGTGCACCCCCTTCTAAAAAAGGTAATTGCGAAAAAGGTCGAATTTTATTGATTTTTCTTGGCAACAAACATGACCATGTGTTTCACTAGTGTAAAAAAGTTTCCCTACTGAATGACTTTGATGGTATTGTGGGTAGAAAAACAAAGTCAGCATCATATTGAGGTTATGGTTCACACTTTTATGTCCTCAACATTATGCCTTTTTTGCCGAAAGATCGATGGGAGTTTTCCGTGGGTGATTTTTTATTCGTGTACCACAAAATATTGAGTTTACTGTAAAAAAATCAGTTTTTTTGTCTTTTCCACAGTTTCCTATTTTTTGGCATATGAGATGCATATGCACCCATGTTCATCCATGTATTTGCCTAAATGAGTGACATATAATGGCACATGTTGTGGCTCATATCCACCAAAATAGGGGCTCCATGTATTGCCGCACCTCAGTTGAGAGCTCATAACCTTGGGTCCAGATGTGCCACAATTATGCATATCGTCTAAGTCGGTTTGCACTTTTTGAACCACATGAGACTTTTGTTGATCTCTAGCAATGTTGGCATATGTATTCCCTCTTCCCGTCCTTGATGGAAATTCGCGAGACATGTTGAAGCCACCACTGAACCCTCTGCCTCTACCGGATATCCACCTCGCAAAAGCAGGGCAGAGCCCGCGTGGCTGTGAATGTGGTGTGGCCTCTGTATTTGACTTGTTGCAGCAAAACCATACGTTGCTTCGGTGGACAGGGCACGTCCAGGAGAGCACCGTGGACCACCATTGTTGCGGCAGCACGGATTGGCGCTGAGGGGAACAATCATAGTCACTGTTTGAGCGGTGGCCTCTAGTCTAGGTGAGGACGCCTTCATATTTAGAATTGGGTTTCGGTGACAATGGTGGGATGGCATGCCCGGTTGGGTGCTCGGAGGCGATGGGCACCAGTACATGTAAGTGTTGCTATGGAGGCGGCTTGATGGTGGCTGGGTAGGACAATGGTTTGCCCTGGCCATGTCCCAATTGTTGATTGTGTCAGGGTTGTGATAGTATGTTGAGGATGCAACAACGACCCTCTCAATTCATCTAGCCTTTTGCTACTTTAGCAATAAGAATTGACAATCGTGCGGTAGTAAAGGATGTGGGATACTTCATGTCATCAAGCTTGATAGCCTGCAAGTGCACAAGGTTTAGTTGTAGCCTTTTGGAAGTAAGAGTATCGATCTCACAGGGAGCACATAAATTAGACTTTGTCTATTGTAGAGGTTTAAATTATAGTGCTTGCAAGTTCGTTGTGATCCAAAAGCAGAGCAAAAACAGAAGGTTTTAAAATATTGAGTGAATGATACAAATAAGGAAATAAATAACATGGTGAACATAAAAGAGCGCCAGAATTAAGTAATGGCTGTTGGAATTGATAGGACTAAAGCATTCCCAGGGATCCCGGACTCCATGCTAGTATATTTCTACCATGACCGATGCCTAAGTATAATTCTAAGTAAAATTCCTAAGCCACTTTATATGTTTTTACAAGTGGACGGAGCCAAGTACATATGTGTGCATACAATGCAGCAACCCCGTAGCCCATACGCCACTACCATTCATCCTCGGTACTCTGGTTACCGAATGGTAATTAAGGGTTTCCCCTAGCTAAGGCGGTCTTTGTTTATCTTCCATTGTAATGATTCGAGAAGGAGGAAGATAAGTACTGTCACCACCGACCTCCTCTTTCCTCTTTCCACCTTCACACAAATAGTAAAAACATGTCATCCAAAGAAGACATATGTTGGATGGCCGACTTCACCAAACATCAAGAAGATCATTAACATAAACATATAAAGATCATACAATCGTAAACATACTAGGGTTCCTACATATCCCCGAGTACTAGGAAAACTACTTGCACATCGAGGGTGTAGACATCGCGGTATGAATCATGATGAACACGGGGGTAGTGCCAAGGTAATACAAAAGTGAATCCACACCGACTAATGTATTACAAGGAGATGGAGATGGGGTGGTGATGATGAAGACTGATATTGATGATGCCCTCTTGATGTGGTGATGCGGCGGTGGAATCCCGTGGTTGATTCCCCCTTCGGAATCCTTTCAGAGGCTAGGGTTCTTCATTTTGGATGTGTTTCTGGTAGCTAGCGGTGTCCTCTCGATCCCTATTCCATCTGCATGGGGGTAAAATAGTTGACCTGGAGGAGGCAGCAGCGGATTGTACGATCGCTGGTACGAGCGCACGCGCTCGTACCAGACGTCGTCTTTCACTCTGTCGGCTTCTACATGCATATTTTCTTCTCCCAGGTGTTTTACTCTTTTATGGCAATATCTTACCATGTTAATTGGTGTGATTTTATCACCATAAATTGGCGTTCTTTCCTTAAACTCTAAAATATTTCAGTGCAAGACAACATGGTGAAAACATACAAAAAGAGGTGCGTGAAGGCGGTAAAATCTGAAGAAACCTATACTACGAAACGAAATAAGAGGTGCAAACATCACCAAAATTTGACTCATCAACTCCCCCAAGCTTAGAGGTTTTCTCATCCGTGGGCAAATGTCGCAGCTTGCAAGAACAAGATCATCTTGTTTATGAGGTGCGGCTAAAATAAATGCATGAGTCCATCGCTCAATTCAAAAACTCATACTAGATAATTGATCACATCGAGTACTATTATATATTCACTTATTAAGACGATCATCAAGGCTTCCACACCTATACTACTTATCGGTTAGCAAACATATCATAGCTCTATGCAATAATTCACCCGTCTTCTAGTCGAGCAAGTAGCAACCGGCTATCTTTTTTATTTTATATCTCAAAAATGCCAAGTTTTATTCCTCTTTTCTTTGAGGGGTTGACTTATGTGCCCACGTCACATTCATTCGTTTATGTGTGACATGAAGGTTAAACATGCTTCCTGTAGTGAGATCGGAATTTTTGAAAGGCCTAAATTTATTTAGATAGTTTCCCCTTACTGCTACTTGCTCATTTTAGTCTCAGGCAGTCGGACTGTCTTCACATACTGGTCTTTTAGTTCTTTTACAAAATTTTGAAGAGTTCAACCGAAACAAAAGTAATCTATTCCATCCAGTTGGTCACCTTTCCTACTCGATCGACACAGGAGATGTGGAAGACTTATACTCATCATGAAGTGAAAACATTAGCACACATATCTAAGAATGCATATAATATAATATCTGGAATAATGCAATCAACCATTCATCAAAGCTATCAGATACTCACTGGATAAAAGAGTCTTCCCTCAATCAAAAGATATAGACAGTCCACCTTATTTTAACTAAAACGAACTAAACTTAAATTGAAAATAACTAAGTAGGACAACAAAGGAAGATACAAGGGCTTGAAAATCTCCCCAGGCTTAACAATCTAATCATACAAGATTCATTCACCCCCCTTTGTCGGTACTAGGATTTCTTCGTGGGTGAATCGGGCATGGATGAGAATGTGGACGTAGTTTGGGTCCATGATGACCTTCTTCCTCGGAGGCCCGACGGTGATGCGAGCCCGGATGGAGGGATTCCCGTAAGCCTTGGGTTTCCCCTGTTGTGATCCCTTCAACGGCTCATGGATAGTGCAGCCCATGAAGGCCACAACTAGCTATAGTTGTTGGGGTAATCTTGACCAAGTCAAGAAGGCCAGCAGTACTGATAAGATTTACTGATTCGATGGGGATTGCCTCGAGCTTCTAGTTATTTAACAATAGGCCTCTTGTTTGGTGAGCGAACCGGCTTCATCCGTGGATGAAGGTATTAGAACAAAGAGCACATCTTTTGTAGGCTGGAGAGGAATCAAGGTCCATCTTATTAAGGCCGAACATTTAGTCTCGTTCCTGATAACAACATGGAACATATGGTCTTGTAAAGTTTATCTTTCAAAGACTTTATGTTTCTTGAAATTATGTGAACTTTGCATGCATCATTTCCTCCATTTCTTGGAACTTATCATGCAATCTAAGCCCACTAGAACTCGGCCAGATTTCTATCAAATCAAGCAGTCTCAGGGGTGGAATCCAACCCCACTACTCGATCTTATCACTCTAATGATCATGATCCAACAAGGTAGAATGGAAGAACTAATAGGAAAGAAGCCATGCAACTTTGTGGAAGACAAATGTAGAACGAAAGAATGGCCTAAAACCTAAAAGAGTGTGTGTGTGTGGGGGGGGCATACAAAAACTGTCTTAGTCAAATTGGCATCTGAAAATACTTCCTGCTCTTTCCCTATTTCTTCATTTCGTTATTCTATTCCTTCTGCTTTCTTTTCCAATTAAGTTGCTCATAAACTAGATCTGCAAATCTCACTCAGCTATTGCCTTCTTTCTATAATCTGTCTTTAAGTCTAAGTCGTACATAAAGTATAATCCTCTTCCCAGCTCCGCCACCTCCTTTGTAACGAGTATGCTCTACTTGAAAGAACTCACTTTTCAATAAATAAGTACTCCCTCTACTCCAAAATAAGTGACATAGTTTAACTAAAACCATGATACTAATTTTAGAATGAGCGGGTAGTACATTACTATATTCACAGATACTCCTTTTCTAAAGAAATATAAGAGCATCTCTAGTAGAGCCGCTAAAATCTTGGCCCATAAAAACATTTTGCGGCTCACCCTGTATTGAATTTGCAGAATTTGCAGTACCACGCGATGTCTGGCGGAACAGATGCAGCAAACCCATACCGCAAATTTTTACAGTACGAGTTTGCGGCATCTGTTCCGCCAGACGTAGCGCGGTACTGCAAATCCGTACGATAAATTATCATTTTAGGCACATATAACTCACATAAAATAACAATAAGTATTAAACTTAAATGTTTTTAACATCAAACAACACAATAATTGTCTCAAATACAACAAATGTTAAAATCTGAATAACAAATTGTTTGGAATTATTACAACAATAATTTTTTTGGAATTAAAACAATTGTTCACCTCACACATGAAAAAAACAGATCAAACTAATAAAATCAGAGTCTATCGACCATACAATTGCCATTGATGCTCAATGAGATCATTGCGGAGCTGCTGATGTTTGTCACGGTCTTCTATCTACCGCTAGGTCACAAGAAATGCACTGGTCTCATCTGGATTTCTGGTAGGCTTGACACGGCTATGAATATTGTCATAGAAAAGCTCTAGGTTTAAATCCCTCTCATTCTCGATGACCATATTGTATAGAATTACACATGCATTTGAGCATGGTATCTTCCTCTGATTCAAAGGTACTCATCGGTGTAATCGACTAGAATGCCATATGCTATCACTCACATTACCACCAATATCTTTTGGTATGCACTAAAGCCTAGCGCACCAGCTTCTACGGTGAGTGAAGAACTGACAATTTTGTTCGCAAGTTTCCACAATGCGAACAAAATGAGACATGCACATTTGAAAACACCTACGGAAGAGATGAGTCGGATAGGTTGGTACCTCGGAGTGTTTCATGAGCAACTTGTGACTGAGAGGTCGGTTGCGTGGAATGCAAAGTCGGCTGACCGTCGAGCCGCGACGCCTCTTCTTCTTGCCGGCTTCAAATTTATCGACGAGGTGCAATAAAAAAGGATGCTCGACATCGTTGTAAAAAATCATCTCTTCTATGTTAGAATCATCAAGACTCGGATGACGAGGACGAGCTCCAAACATCATCCATCTGTGAAAATAAAATCGGTACTACATCAAAATTCGCCCGCCGGCCGATTTGGACCTAAAAACCGGTGCAAAGGAGCAAATCTTACCTTTCACGGCGGAAAACGTAGCCGCCGAAGCCCCCTTCTCCCCACCATCGGTTGAAAGCACAGCCGCCGAAGCCTTTTCTTCTCCACCGCAGCCGGGCACCTCCTCTATTTCCCCTAGCCTAGCTTGGGCCCGCGCGGACGGCGGCCTGATGTCTACTATGCAACCTTCTTCTTGTAGACTCGTGTTGGGCCTCCAAGCGGAGAGTTTTGTAGGACAGTAGCAAATTTCCATCAAGTGGATGACCTAAGGTTTATCAATCCGTGGGAGGCGTTAGATGAAGATGGTCTCTCTCAAACAACCTTGCAACCAAATAACAAAGAGTCTCTTGTGTCCCCAACACAACCAATACAATGGTAAATTGTATAGGTGCACTAGTTCGATGAAGAGATGGTGATACAAGTGTAATATGGATAGTAGATATAGGTTTTTGTAATCTGAAAATATAAAAACAGCAAGGTAACTAGTAACAAAAGTGAGCAAAAACAGTATTGCAATGCTTGAAAACAAGGCCTAGGGTTCATACTTTCACTAGTGCAAGTTCTCTCAACAATGATAACATAATTAAATCATATAACAATCCCTCAACATGCAACAAAGAATCACTCCAAAGTTTCTATCAAAGAACGCAGGACGAAAACGTGCATCTATGCATAGATTACCCCAATGTCACCTCGAGAATCCACGAGTTGAGTGCCAAAACATACATCAAGTGAATCAATAGAACATCCCATTGTCACCACATATATCCCATCGCAAGACATACATCAAGTGTTCTCAAATACAATACTCAATCCAACATAACGAAACCTCAAAGAGCAAGACTCAATTCATCACAAGAAGGTAGAGGGGGAGAAACACCATATGATTCAACTATAGTAACAAAGCTCGCGGTAGATCATGATCGTGCCAAATCAAGAACATGAGGGAGATAGAGAGATCAAACATGTAGCTACTGGTACATACCCTCAGCCCCGAGGGTGAACTACTCCCTCCTTGTCATGGAGAGCGCCGGGATGATGAAGATGGCCACCGGTGATGGTTTCCACCTCCGGCAGGGTGCCGGAATGGGCTCCCGATTGGTTTTTATGGCTATAGAGGTTTGCGGCGGCGGAACTCCCGATCTAGGTTTATTTATGGAGGTTTTGGGATTTATAGGAGGTGTTGGCGTCGGGGACAAGTCAAGGGGGCCACGAGGCGATGATAAGGCAGGGGGCGCGCCCTCCACCCTTGTGATTGCCTCGGGACTCCTCTCCTATATCTTTTCGTTCCAGTATTTTTTATATTTTCCAAAAATATTCTTCATAAATTTTCAGCTCGTTCCGAGAACTTTTATTTCTGCACACAAAAATGACACCACGGTAGTTCTGCTGAAAACAGCGTCAGTCCGGGTTAGTTCTAATTAAATCATACCAAAATCATATAAAATTGTTGTAAAAATGGCATGAATACTTCATAAATTATAGATACATTGCAGACATATCAGCATACCCAAGCTTAATTCCTGCTCGTCCTCGAGTAGGTAAATGATAAAAGAAATAATTTATGAAGTGTGAATGCTAGCAAGTGAAAAAGTTTGATCAATGATAATTTCAATCACCTTTTCTAGCATCATTATATATCATAAACAGTAGCTCATCTCATAAAACTTATCATGACCAAGTAGTAAGCTATTCACATGTTAAAGCATAGATCATAAACTTTCTTGAAAACTAACAAACTAAGTTCTCAGTCATCAAAGAATTGCAATTCATCTTATTTTTAGGAAGGGTCTATGTAAGAGCTTTGATTTACATACACCCTTCCTGAAAATAAGATGAATTGCAATTGTTTGATGACTGATAACTTAGTTTGTTAGTTTTCAGGAAGGGTCTATGTAAGAGCTTTGATTTAGGATGGCCCCCGCGTCGACCCCCGCTCGGGCGACTCGGGTGGCTCTCCAACCCTAGCCGCCGTCGGGGCCTAGCTAATCTTCCTCCCTTCCTCCCGCCGCCGCCGGCTTGCGCCCGGAGGCTGACGGTGGTGGCGGGGGCCCTTCCTCCCTCCCGTGTCTCAGGGGTGGCGGGGCCCCAACATGCGTGGAGGTGCGGCCGATCTAGATGCGACGGCGATGACTTCGACGGCGGCGGTGGTCGGCCCGGCCTCGGGCCACGGGCGGCTCCTTGCGGCGGCTGGCCTGGATCGGGCGGCGGCGCGATGCGGTCTTCGGCGGTATGTCATCTGGCCTTAGATCGGCGACGGCGTCGAGGGCCTGGTGGACTGCTTTGCGGCACCTCTGGCAGATCTGTTCTGGCCGGTGTAGCCAGTGGTGGTGGTCATCTTCTTCGTCGGAGGTGGCCGGCCAGAGGCTTGGTGATTGGATCTCGAGATCCATCATCTAGTCCCGGCTGTGAGTTGGGGAGACATGGTTGCCGGTGAAAACCGAGCCGATGGCAGGCGATGGCGGCGTTCTACGCCGTTACCTTGATGAAGGCATCGTCGTGTAACTACTGTCGACCCACTCGTGCTGCTTCGGGGGAAACCCTAGGATCTGGTGTTCCAGATCGGACGATGGCGGCACTACGGTGTCGTTTCTCTCTTGGGAGCATCGTTTGTGGAGCAGCGCTAGAAGTCAGAGGCAGGAGGTGGAGCGGCTTCGTCTTGCACGGAGCTTCGATGGAGATATCAAGTCATGTCTGACCAACAGGTGCTACGCTTTGTCATGCATGGTCGGCAGGTGCTACGCATGATAGATCTTCCAAAGACTTCAAGCTGTGTCGGCTGGTGGTACTTGGCAGCATGGTGCTGAGGTGTATCAGTGGCGACCGCGACGTACTCAGCTGTTTGCGCGCAGGGAGGAGGTGCCATTGGGCGCCGTGGTGGCGTTGGCAATAGCTGGACCGAGCAAGGTTGATGCATCAGTACAGTTCTGAAGTGTTGGGGAACGTAGTAATTTCAAAAAAATTCCTACGCACACGCAAGATCATGGTGATGCATAGCAACAAGGGGGAGAGTGTTGTCTATGTACCCTCGTAGACCGTAAGCGGAAGCGTTATGACAACGCGGTTGATGTAGTCGTACGTCTTCACAATCCGACCGATCCAACTACCGAACACACGGCACCTCCGAGTTCAGCACACGTTCAGCTCGATGACGTCCCACGAACTCATGATCCAGCAGAGCTTCGGGGGAGAGTTCCGTCAGCACGACGGTGTGATGACGCTGATGATGATGCTACCGACGCAGGGCTTCGCCTAAGCACCGCTACGATATGACCGGGGTGGATTATGGTGGAGGGGGGCACCGCACACGGCTAAAAGATCAACTGATCAACTTGTGTGTCTATGGGGTGCCCCCTCCCCCGTATATAAAGGAGTGGAGGAGGGGGAGGGCCGGCCCTCTACTATGGTGCGCTCTGGGGAGTCCTACTCCCACCGGGAGTAGGATTCCCCCCTTCCAAGTAGTAGGAGTAGGAGAGAAGGAAGGAGGGGGAGCCGCCCCTCCCCCTAGTCCAATTCGGACTAGGCCTTGGGGGGGGGGGGGGTGCGGCCTGCCCTAGGCAGCCCCTCTCTCTCTCCCCTAAAGCCCAATAAGGCCCATATACTCCCCGGCGAATTCCCGTAACTCTCTAGTACTACGATAAATACCCGAACCACTCAGAACCTTTCCGATGTCCGAATATAGCCTTCCAATATATCGATCTTTACATCTCGAACATTTCAAGACTCCTCGTCATGTCCCTGATCTCATCCGGGATTCCGAACAACCTTCGGTACATCAAAACACATAAACTCATAATACGATCGTCACCGAACGTTAAGCGTGCGGACCCTACGGGTTTGAGAATTATGTAGACATGTCTCCGGTCAATAACCAATAGCGGAATCTGGATGCTCATATTGGCTCCTACATATTCTACGAAGATCTTTATCGGTCAAACCGCATAACAACATACGTTATTCCCTTTGTCATCGGTATGTTACTTGCCCGAGATTCAATCGTCGGTATCTCAATACCTAGTTCAATCTCGTTACCGGCAAGTCTTTTTACTCGTTCCGTAATGCATCATCTCGCAACTAACACATTAGTCACATTGCTTGCAAGGCTTATAGTGATGTGCATTACCGAGAGGGCCCAGAGATACCTCTCCGATACTCGGAGTGACAAATCCTAATCTCGATCTATGCCAACCCAACAAAACACCTTCGGAGACACCTGTAGAGCATCTTTATAATCACCCGGTTACGTTGTGACGTTTGATAGCACACAAGGTGTTCCTCCGGTATTCGGGAGTTGCATAATCTCATAGTCATAGGGACATGTATAAGTCATGAAGAAAGCAATAGCAACATACTAAATGATCAAGTACTAAGCTAACGGAATGGGTCAAGTCAATCACATCATTCTCTAATGATGTGATCCCGTTAATCAAATGACAACTCATGTCTATGGCTAGGAAACTTAACCATCTTTGATTCAACGAGCTAGTCAAGTAGAGGCATACTAGTGACACTCTGTTTGTCTATGTATTCAGACATGTACTAAGTTTTCGGTTAATACAATTATAGCATGAATAATAAACATTTATCATGATATAAGGAAATATAAATAACAACTTTATTATTGCCTCTAGGTCATATTTCCTTCAGTCTCCCACTTGCATTAGAGTCAATAATCTAGTTCACATCGCCATGTGATTTAACACCAACAGTTCACATCACCATGTGATTAACACCCATAGTTCGCATCGACATGTGACCAACACTCAAAAGGTTTACTAGAGTCAGTAATCTTAGTTCACATCGCCATGTGATTAACTCCCAAAGAGTACTAAGGTGTGATCATGTTTTGCTTGTGAGAGAGTTTTAGTCAGCAGGTCTGCCATATTCAGATCCGTATGTATTTTGCAAATTTCTATGTCAACAATGCTCTGCACGGAGCTACTCTAGCTAATTGCTCCCACTTTCAATATGTATCCAGATTGAGACTTAGAGTCATCTAGATTAGTGTCAAAACTTGCATCGACGTAACCCTTTACGATGAACGTTTTGTCACCTCCATAATCGAGAAACATATCCTTATTCTACTAAGGATAATTTTGACCGCTGTTCAGTGATCTACTCCTAGATCACTATTGTACTCCCTTGACAAACTCAGTGTAGGGTATACAATAGATCTGGTACACAGCATGGCATACTTTATAGAACCTATGGTTGAGGCATAGGGAATGACTTTTATTCTCTTTCTATTTTCTGCCGTGGTCAGGCTTTGAGTCTTACTCAATTTCACACCTTGTAACACAGGCAAGAACTCTTTCTTTGACTAGTCCATTTTGAACTACTTTAAAATCTTGTCAAGGTATGTACTCATTGAAAAAACTTATCAAGCGTCTTGATCTATCTCTATAGATCTTGATGCTCAATATGTAAGCAGCTTCATCGAGGTCTTGCTTTGAAAAACTCCTTTCAAATACTCCTTTATGCTTTCAAAAAAAATTCTACATTATTTTCGATCAACAATATATCATTCACATATATTTATGAGAAATGTTGTAGTGCTCCCACTCACTTTCTTGTAAATACAGGCTTCACCGCAAGTCTGTATAAAACTATATGCTTTGATCAACTCATCAAAGCGTATATTCCAACTCCGAGATGCTTGCACCAGTCCATAGATGGATCGCTGGAGCTTGCACATTTTGTTAGCACCTTTAGGATCGACAAAACCTTCTGGTTGCATCATATACAACTCTTCTTTAAGAAGTCCATTAAGGAATGTAGTTTTGACATCCATTTGCCAGATTTCATAAAATATGGCAATTTGCTAACATGATTCAGACAGACTTAAGCATCGCTACGAGTGAGAAAATCTCATTGTAGTCAACACCTTGAACTTTGTCAAAACCTTTTTCGACAAGTCTAGTTTTGTAGATAGTAACACTACTATCAGCGTCCGTCTTCCTCTTGAAGATCCATTTATTTTCTATGGCTTGCCGATCATCGGGCAAGTCAACCAAAGTCCACACTTTGTTCTCATACATGGATCCCATCTCAGATTTCATGGCCTCGAGCCATTTCGCGGGATCTCGGCTCATCATCGCTTCCTCATAGTTCGTAGGTTCGTCATGGTCAAGTAACATGACCTCCAGAACAGGATTACCGTACCACTCTGGTGCGGATCTCACTCTGGTTGACCTACGAGGTTCGGTAGTAACTTGATCTGAAGTTACATGATCATCATCATTAGCTTCCTCACTAATTGGTGTAGGAGTCACAGGAACAGATTTCTGTGATGAACTACTTTCCAATAAGGGAGCAGGTACGGTTACCTCATCAAGTTCTACTTTCCTCCCACTCACTTCTTTCGAGAGAAAACTCCTTCTCTAGAAAGGATCCATTCTTAGCAACGAATATCTTGCCTTCGGATCTGTGATAGAAGGTGTACCCAACAGTTACTTTTGGTTATCCTATGAAGACGCACTTCTCCGACTTGGGTTTGAGCTTATCAAGATGAAACTTTTTAACATAAGCATCCCAACCCCAAACTTTAAGAAACGACAGCTTAGGTTTCTTGCTAAACCACAGTTCATATGGTGTCGTCTCAACGGATTTAGATGGTGCCCTTTTTAACGTGAATGCAGCTGTCTCTAATGCATAACCCCAAAATGATAGTGGCAAATCGGTAAGAGACATCATAGATTGCACCATATCTAATAAAGTACGGTTACGATGTTCGGACACACCATTACGCTGTGGTGTTCCAGGTGGCATGAGTTGCGAAACTATTCCGCATTGTTTCAAATGAAGACCAAACTCATAACTCAAATATTTTCCTCCACGATCAGATCGTAGAAACTTTATTTTCTTGTTACGATGATTTTCCACTTCACTCTGAAATTATATGAACTTTTCAAATGTTTCAGACTTATGTTTCATCAAGTAGATATACCCATATCTGCTCAAATCATCTGTGAAGGTCAGAAAATAATGATACCCGCCGTGAGCCTCAGCACTCATCGGATCGCATACATCAGTATGTATTATTTCCAATAAGCCAGTTGCTCACTCCACTGTTCTGAAGAACGGAGTCTTAGTCATCTTGCCCATAAGGCATGGTTTGCAAGTATCATGTGATTCCAAAATCCCATCAGCATGGAGTTTCTTCATGCGCTTTACACCAATATGACCTAAACGACAGTGCCACAAATAAGTTGCACTGTCATTATTAACTTTGGATCTTTTGGCTTCAATATTATGAATATGTGTATCACTATGATCGAGATCCAACAAACCATTTTCATTGGGTGTATGACCATAGAAGGTTTTATTCATGTAAACATAACAACAATTATTCTCTAACTTAAATGAATAACTGTATTGCAATAAACATGATCAAATCATATTCATGCTCAACGCAAACACCAAGTAACACTTATTTAGGTTCAACACTAATCCCGAAAGTATAGGGAGTGTGCGATGATGATCGTATCAATCTTGGAACTACTTCCAACACACATCGTCACCTCGCCCTTAACTAGTTTCTGTTCATTCTGCAACTCCCGTTTCGAGTTACTACTCTTAGCAACTGAACCAATATCAAATGCCGAGGGGTTGCTATAAACCCTAGTAAAGTACACAGCAATAACATGTATATCCAATATACCTTTGTTCACTTTGCCATCCTTCTTATCCGCCAAGTATCTAGGGCAGTTCCACTTCCAGTGACCATTTCCTTTGCAGTAGAAGCACTCAGTTTCAGGCTTGGGTCTAGCTTTGGGCTTCTTCACGGGAGCAGTAACTTGCTTGCCGTTCTTTTGGAAGTTCCCCTTCTTCCCTTTGCCCTTTTTCTTCAAACTAGTGGTCTTGTCAACCATCAACACTTGATGCTTTTCTTGATTACTACCTTCATCGATTTCAGCATCACGAAGAGCTTGGGAATCGTTTCCGTTATCCCTTGGATATTATAGTTCATCACGAAGTTCTAGTAACTTGGTGATAGTGATAGTGACTACAGAACTCTATCAATCACTATCTTATCTGGAAGATTAACTCCCACTTGATTCAAGTGATTGTAGTACTCAGACATTCTGAGCACATGCTCTAAGCTATTCTCCTCCATCTTGTAGGCAAAGTACTTGTCAAAGGTCTCATACCTTTCGACATGGGCATGAGTCTGAAATACTAATTTCAACTCTTGGAACATCTCATATGCTCTGTGGCGTTTCAAAAACGTCTTTGAAGCCCCGATTCTAAGCCGTAAAGCATGGTGCACTAAACTATCAAGTAGTCATCATATCAAGCTTGCCAAACATTCATAACGTCTGCATTTGCTCCTACAATCGGTCTGTCACCTAGCGGTGCATCAAGGACATAATTCTTCTGTGCAGCAATGAGGATAATCCTCAGATCACGGACCTAGTCCGCATCATTGCTACTATCATCTTTCAACATAGTTTTTCTCTAGGAACATATCAAAAATAAAACAGGGGAGCTAAACGCGGGCTATTGATCCACAACAAAGATATGCTAATACTACCAGGACTAAGTTCATGATAAATTAAAGTTCAATTAATCATATTACTTAAGAACTCCCACTTAGATAGACATCCCTCTAGTCATCTAAATGATCACGTGATCCAAATCAACTAAACCATGTCCGATCATCACATGAGATGGAGTAGTTTTCAATGGTGAACATCACTATGTTGATCATATCTACTATATGATTCACGCTCGACCTTTCGGTCTCCAGTGTTCCGAGGCCATATCTGCATATGCTAGGCTCTTCAAGTTTAACCCGAGTATTCCGCGTGTGCAAAACTGGCTTGCACCCGTTGTATGTGAACGTAGAGCTTATCACACCCGATCATCACGTGGTGTCTCAGCACGAAGAACTGTAGCAACGGTGCATACTCAGGGAGAACACTTATACCTTGAAATTTAGTGAGAGATCATCTTATAATGCTACCGTCGAACTAAGCAAAATAAGATGCATAAAGGATAAACATCACATGCAATCAATATAAGTGATATGATATGGCCATCATCATCTTGTGCCTTTGATCTCCATCTCCAGAGCACTGTCATGATCACCATCATCACCGGCGTGACACCTTGATCTCCATCGTAGCATCGTTGTGATCTCGCCAACTATTGCTTCTACGACTATCGCTACCGCTTAGTGATAAAGTAAAGCAATTACATGGCGATTGCATTTCATACAATAAAGCAACAATCATATGGCTCCTGCCAGTTGCCGATAACTCTGTTACAAAACATGATCATCTCATACAATAAAATTTAGCATCATGTCTTGACCATATCACATCACAACATGCCCTGCAAAAACAAGTTAGACGTCCTCTACTTTGTTGTTGCAAGTTTTACGTGGCCGGTACGGGCAAAGTAAGAACCGTTCTTACCTATGCATCAAAACCACAACAATATTTCGTCAAGTATGTGCTGTTTTAACCTTCAACAAGGACCGGGCGTAGCCACACTCGATTCAACTAAAGTTGGAGAAATTGACACCCGCCAGCCACCTGTGTGTGAAGCACGTCGGTAGAACAAGTCTCGCGTAAGCGTACGCGTAATGTCGGTCCGGGCCGCTTCATCCAATAATACCGCTGAACCAAAGTATGACATGCTGGTAAGCAGTATGACTAGTATCGCCCACAACTCACTTGTGTTCTACTCGTGCATATAACATCTACGCATAAACCTGGCTCGGATGCCACTGTTGGGGAACGTAGTAATTTCAAAAAAATTCCTACGCACATGCAAGATCATGGTGATGCATAGCAACGAGGGGGAGAGTGTTGTCTACGTACCCTCGTAGACCGTAAGCGGAAGGGTTATGACAACGCGGTTGATGTAGTCGTACGTCTTCACAATCCGACCGATCCAACTACCGAACACACGGCACCTCCGAGTTCAGCACACGTTCAGCTCGATGACGTCCCACGAACTCATGATCCAGCAGATCTTCGAGGGAGAGTTCCGTCAGCACGACGGTGTGATGACGCTGATGATGATGCTACCGACGCAGGGCTTCGCCTAAGCACCGCTACGATATGACCGGGGTGGATTATGGTGGAGGGGGGCACCGCACACGGCTAAAAGATCAACTGATCAACTTGTGTGTCTATGGGGTGCCCCCTCCCCCGTATATAAAGGAGTGGAGGAGGGGGAGGGCCGGCCCTCTACTATGGTGCGCTCTGGGGAGTCCTACTCCCACCGGGAGTAGGATTCCCCCCTTCCAAGTAGTAGGAGTAGGAGAGAAGGAAGGGGAAGAGAGAAGAGAAGGAAGGAGGGGGCGCTGCCCCTCCCCTAGTCCAATTCGGACTAGGCCTTGGGGGGGGGGCGGCCTGCCCTAGGCAGCCCCCCTCTCTCCCCCCTAAAGCCCAATAAGGCCCATATACTCCTCGGCGAATTCCCGTAACTCTCTGGTACTCCGATAAATACCCGAACCACTCAGAACCTTTCCGATGTCCGAATATAGCCTTCCAATATATCGATCTTTACGTCTCGAACATTTGGAGACTCCTCGTCATGTCCCTAATCTCATCCGGGACTCCCAACAACCTCCAGTACATCAAAACACATGAACTCATAATACGATCGTCATCGAACGTTAAGCGTGGGGACCCTACGGGTTCGAGAACTATGTAGACATGACCGAGACATGTCTCTGGTCAATAACCAATAGCGGAACCTGGATGCTCATATTGGCTCCTACATATTCTACGAAGATCTTTATCGGTCAAACCGCATAACAACATACGTTGTTCCCTTGGTCATCGGTATGTTACTTGCCCGAGATTCGATCGTCGGTATCTCAATACCTAGTTCAATCTCGTTACCGACAAGTCTCTTTACTCGTTCCGTAATGCATCATCCCGCAACTAACACATTAGTCACATTGCTTGCAAGGCTTATAGTGATGTGCATTACCGAGAGGGCCCAGAGATACCTCTCCGATACTCGAAGTGACAAATCCTAATCTCGATCTATGCCAACCCAACAAAACACCTTCGGAGACACCCGTAGAGCATCTTTATAATCACCCAGTTACGTTGTGATGTTTGATAGCACACAAGGTGTTCCTCCGATATTCCGTAGTTGCATAATCTCATAGTCATAGGAACATGTATAAGTCATGCAGAAAGCAATAGCAACATACTAAACGATCAAGTGCTAATCTAACGGAATGGGTCAAGTCAATCACATCATTCTCTAATGATGTGATCCCGTTAATCAAATGACAACTCATGTCTATGGCTAGGAAACTTAACCATCTTTGATTCAACGAGCTAGTCAAGTAGAGGCATACTAGTGACACTCTGTTTGTCTATGTATTCACACATGTACTAAGTTTCCCGTTAACACAATTCTAGCATGAATAATAAACATTTATCATGATATAAGGAAATATAAATAACAACTTCATTATTGCCTCTAGGGCTTATTTCCTTCAAGAAGATGGATCGGTGGCAGTTGGCGGCGGCGGCCTCTGAGAGCATGCCGGACCGGTGAGTGACCCATACCTGGCAGGCGTCCTGGATGGGACCTCAGGTCTTAGATGTTAGGTTTGGCTGCGAGGTCTGTTTGGTATTAGGCCCAGACTATCAGCATCCCTTCATCAATTGGATAGGAGTAGCGACAGATGTTGCCTAGATGGTGGCTTTAGTCTTACTGTTGTATTACTTTGTAAGGTCTTGTGTGAACAATTAATAAAATGGCTGCATTCATCATCCAGATGCAAAGGCCGGAGGTCTTCCTCCTTTTCTAAAAAAAAGAGCTTTTATTTAGCAAATTCCACATACTCAACTATCATATAGTCTTCCATGATTGCTACCACTCAAAGCATATTTTTAGAACAAATAGCATCCATCGAACACAGAGAAAGATAGGGGCTTAATGTTTCGCCTCCCAACTTATTTATCATATAGATAATTGTCAACAATAATAATTCATGATCAAATATATTTGAATGGCCATATATGCTTAGATCTTTCCCCACCACATGATGCTTGCCAACTAAAGAGTAGGTTGGAATGAGAAGGAACACTATTGACTCTTGCATAAAAGTAAAAGATAGGCCCTTCAGAGAGGGAAGCAGGGATTTGCAGAGGTGCCAGAGCTCGAAGCTTTTAAAACAGAAATGAAAATAATTTTGGGAGGCATGCTTTCATTGTCAACGTAACGACAGAGAGTTCTCACTATCTTCCATGCTAGACACATTATAGGTGGTTCCCAAACAGAAAGGTAAAGTTTTTACTCCCCCTCCACCAACAATCACACTCCATGGCTGATCCGAAACAACGGGAACCATCCATACCAACAACAGTCCTGGGGGAGTTTTGTTTAATTTATTTGCGATTATGATTTTTTGATCTTTTGATCATAGGACTGGGCATCCCAATTACCATCCACTCTCGTGTTAATGATAAGTGAATAAACACTCATCGTGAGAATAACCCACCTAGCATGGAAGATACTGACAGCCCCTAGTCGCTACATGAGCGATTCGGGCATATACAAAACAGATTATTATTTGAAGGTTTTGAGTTTGGCACATGCAAATTTACTTGGAACGGCAGGTAAATAACGCATATAGGTAGATATGGTGGACACTCATGGAAGAAACTTGGTTCAAGGATTTTCAATGCGCAAACAGTATTCCCGCTTAGTACAGAGATTTTGGCTAGCAAAAGATTCTAAAAAGCAAGCACCACATGTTGGAGGATCCATAACAATATAACTTCTATATAAATATACCCAAGCATAACTCATTATGTTGTCTTCCTTTTCCAACTTCAACTAATTTGCTCAAGTTTGAAAAAAATTAATGGGGCTCACAATCATAGAAGATGTTCAAGATAGCATATTTGTATGTGAAATCTCTCTTCCTTCAATATTCTTTCATGAATTGTTCAAGTGACCAATACTATGTTTGTTAAATTTCAATAAATTTACCACCTCTACTTCTTATATGCAAAGTCATTACTCCGCATGGGATAAGCATCTGAATCATATATATATATATATATATATATATATTTCAGATTTATGATATTCAATTCATTCAACCATTTACTCATAGGATATAAGTGAAGAACATGAGTAAATGACAAAGTACTCCAAAAGATATGACTGAAGATCAATGAGTAGTTGAATAATTATGTAGCTATGTGGAGACTCTGTCATTTAAAAATTTAAGATCTTGGGATATTATTCAAACAGCAAGCAAAACAAAATAAAATAAAATGACGCTCCAAGCAAAACACATATCATGTGGTGAATAAAAATATAGCTCCAAGTAAGGTTACCGATGAACGAAGACGAAAGAGGACGCCATCTGGGGCATCCCCAAGCTTAGATGCTTGGTTGTCAGCAAAACAAAATAAAATAAAATGATGCTCCAAGCAAAACACATATCATGTGGTGAATAAAAATATAGCTCCAAGTAAGGTTACCGATGAACGAAGACGAAAGAGGGGATGCCATCTGGGGCATCCCCAAGCTTAGATGCTTGGTTGTCCTTGAATATTACCTTAGGGTGCCTTGGGCATCCCCAAGCTTAGGATCTTGCCACTCCTTATTCCGTAGTCCATCAAAACTTCACCCAAAACTTGAAAACTTCACAACACAAAACTCAACAGAAAACTCGTAAGCTCCGTTTGTATAAGAAAATAAAATCACCACTTTTGGTACTGTTGTGAACTCATTCTTTATTTATATTGGTGTTATATCTACTGTATTCCAACTTCTTCATGGTTCATACTCTCCGATACTACCCATAGATTCATCAAAATAAGCAAACAACACAATGAAAACAGAATCTGTGAAAAACAGAACGGTCTGTAGTAATCTGGAAACTTTGTATACTTCTGTCACTCCAAAAATTCTGAAAATTTAGGACAATGTAGGCAATTTGTATATCAATCTTGTGTAAAAATGCAGATCGAAAGCACGTTCCAGTGAATTTTCAAAATTCCTGGACTTAGCGCAAAAGTTTATGTTTTTGCACAAAATCAAGTCAACTATCATCCACACTATCCCAAAGGCTTTAGTTGGCACTTTATTGAAACAAAAGCTATAAAACATGATTACTATAGTAGCACAATCATGTGAACACACAAAAACTGTAAGGGTAAATATTGGGTTGTCTCCCAACAAGCGCTTTTCTTTAATGCCTTTCTAGCTAGGCATGATGATTTCAATGATGCTCACATGAAAGATAAGAATTGAAACACAAAGATAGCATCATGAAGCATATGACTAGCACATTTAAGTCTAACCCACTTCCTATGGCTAGGTATTTTGTGAGCAAACAACTTATGGGAACAAGAATCAACTAGCATAGGAAGGTAAAACAAGCAAAACTTCAAGATTTTAAGCACATAGAGAGGACACTTGATATTATTGCAATTCCGACAAGCATATACTCCTCCCTTATAATAATTTTCAGTAGCATCATTAATGAATTCAACAATATAACCATCACATAAAGCATTACTTTCATGATCCATAAGTATAGAAATTTTACTACTCTCCGCATAAGCAAAACTCTTCTCATTCGGAATAGTGGGAGTATCATAAGAAACTCGAATACTATAAATTGTTTCCACATTAAAAGAATAATGTTCAGAAAAATGGGTAATCATAATTATGACAAGCTTTATAAATATAATCATCACTACTTTTTATAACATAAGTGTCATCACAATAATCATCATATGTAGCAACTTTGTTCTCATCATAATCAATTGAAACCTCTTCCAAGATAGTGGAATCATTACTAAATAAAGTCATGACCTCACCAAATCCACTTTTATCATTATAATAAGATTCAACACCCTCCAAAATAGTGGGATAATTATTATCTAAAGTTGACACTCTTCCGAACACACTTTCATAAATATTGCAATCATCATAAATAGGAGGCATGCTACCATCAAAATAAATTTGCTCGTCAAAACTTGGTGGACTAAAAATATCATCTTCATCAAACATAGCATCCCCAAGCTTGGGACAAACATTAATTGCAGCAAATAAATTCTCAAACATGTCATTCTCATCATTAATAGTATGAATAACACCAATAGTATAGCAATTATTATCATCACAATTTTCTAAGTTGGTGCCAAAAAGATTCTCAAAATCATAACAGGTATCATTACTTTCCCAATCATAATCATCACAATGAGTAATAGGCATAACAATAATAGGAGCAACATTATTTGGGAGGGATACCTTTTTACCTTTGCTTCTCCATCTTTTCTTTTTCCTCCACATCATGTGTGGGTTTAATCACCTTTTGGGAGCTCCTTATTGATGAGATTGGTTGAATAAAACACTCCTCCTCGTTACCTGATTCATCATAAGAAAAAAAAGGAGGATATTGGGAAACCTCTTCCCCTTCATTAGTATTATCTTCATCTTCTATTTGTTTTCTTGTGTTTAAGTAATTGGCAATATAAATATTCTCAATGCAATTTACCGCACAATACATATAAATTTCCTCTAGATCAAAATCAAGAAATCTCTTAAGGTTATATTCTGGAATAACCTTAGTTATACGTTTCATTTCTTCATATCCCAGAAGCAAACTAAGTTCATTATGATGCGCAAGGGAAATCAAGTCATCACAATTTTTGGACAAGATTCGATCATGAAACATTTTGCATTATATTGGAGATTTAAATGACCACGTTCATTGCAAAGTTCACAAGGATGGCGAGAAAAAATAAATTTTTCAGCACAAACATCTAGCCTCTCTTGCAACCATTTAGTTTCTAAATACTTATGCCTCTTGCAAAATCTATCTTCCCTTTTTGGTATGTAACTGCAAACTCTATGCACTCCACAAAACTTAACATGCTTATAAGAAACATTTTTATCATGACTAGTGCAATCATCATTAGTACTATGGATATTCAAAGAATTCATACTAACAACATTGAAACCATGCTCATCATTCAAAGATTTAGTGCCAAACATTTTATTGCATTCTTCTATTAACACTTTGGCACAATTTTCCTTTCCATCATTTTCACGAAAGACATTACAAAGATGAATTATATGTGGCAACCTCAATTACATATTTTTGTAGTTTTCTTTAATAAACTAAACTAGTGATAAAACAAGAAACTAAAAGATTTGATTGCAAGATCAAAAGATATACCTTCAAGCACTCACCTTCCCGACAACGGCGCCAGAAAAGAGCTTTGTTGACGGGATGTGAGTGCCGCTTACCTAGCCTCCCCGGCAACGGCGCCAGAAAAGAGCTTGATGTCTACTACGCAACCTTCTTCTTGTAGACCCGTGTTGGGCCTTCAAGCGCAGTGTTTCGTAGGTCAGTAGCAAATTTCCCTCAAGTGGATGACCATGTTGGGGAACGTAGCATGCAATTTCAAAAATTTCCTACGCTCACGCAAGATCTATCTAGGAGATGCATAGCAACGAGAGGGGGAGAGTGTGTCCACGTACTCTCGTAGACCGAAAGCAGAAGCGTTTGTTTAACGGTTGATGTAGTCACACGTCTTCTCGTTCCGACCGATCAAGTACCGAACGTACGACACCTCCGAGTTCTGCACACGTTCAGCGCGATGACGTCCCTTGAGCTCTTGATCCAGCAGAGTGTCGAGGAAGTAGACGAGTTCCGTCAGCATGACGGCGTGTTGACGGTGATGGTGATATGATCCTCGCAGGGCTTCGCCTAAGCACTACGAGAATATGACCGAAGGCGTAAACTGTGGAGGGGGGCATCGCAAACGGCTTGGAACAATTGATGTGTGTTCTAGGCACCCCCTCCCCACATATATAAAGGAGGGAGGGGGAGGAGGCCGGCCCTAGGTGCGCCCAAGTAGGAGGAATCTTACTTGGGTTCCTAGTCCATTTCGCCCCCCTTCCTTTTACCGGAGGGCGAAAGGGGGAAAGAGAGAGAGGGGGAGAAGGAAAGAGGGCCCCCCCTCTCCTAGTCCTATTCGGCCTCCTTCCCTGTGGGGGGGTGCACCACCCCTTTGTGGGCTAGTGTGCCTCCCTCCTATGGCCCATATGGCCCATATCTTCCCCTGGAGGGTTCCGGGAACCCCCCCGGTACTCCGATATGTACCCGTTACACTCAGGAACACTTCCGGTGTCCGAATACTAGCATCCAATATATCAACCTTTACCTCCCGACCATTTCGAGACTCCTCGTCATGTCCGTGATCTCATCTGGGACTCCGAACAACATTTGGTCACCAAATCACATAACTCATATAATACAAATCGTCATCGAATGTTAAGCGTGCGGACCCTACGGGTTCGGGAACTATGTAGACATGACCAAGACACCTCTCTGGTCAATAACCAATAGCGGAACCTAGATGCTCATATTGGCTCCCACATATTCTACGAAGATCTTTATCGGTCGAACCATAATGACAGCATACGTTATTCCGTTTGTCATCGGTATGTTACTTGCCCGATATTCGATCGTCGGTATCTCCATACCTAGTTCATTCTTGTTACCGGCAAGTCTCTTTACTCGTTCCGTAATGCATCATCCCGCAACTAACTCATTAGTCACATTGATTGCAAGGCTTATTATGATGTGCATTACCGAGAGGGCCCAGAGATACCTCTCCGATACTCGGAGTGAAAAATCCTAATCTCGATCTATGCCAACCCAACAAACACCTTCGATGATAGCAGTAGAACATCTTTATAATCACCCAGTTACATTGTAACATTTGATACCTGCTACCTCTTGAGCACTGCGTTGGTTTTCCCTTGAAGAGGAAAGGGTGATGCAGTAAAGTAGCGTAAGTATTTCCCTAAGTTTTTGAGAACCAAGGTATCAATCCAGTAGGAGACCACGCTCAAGTCCCACGCACCTACACAAACAAATAAGAACCTTGCAACCAACGCGATAAAGGGGTTGTCAATCCCTTCACGGCCACTTGCAAAAGTGAGATCTGATAGAGATGATAAGATAATATTTTTGGTATTTTTATGATAAAGACTAAAAGTAAAGAAAGCAAAATAAACGGTAATAAAAATAACGGTAGATTAATATGATAGAGAATAGACCCGGGGGCCATAGGTTTCACTAGTGGCTTCTCTCAAGAGCATAAGTATTACGGTGGGTAAACAAATTACTGTCGAGCAATTGATAGAATTGAGCATAGTTATGAGAATATCTAGGTATGATCATGTATATAGGCATCACGTCCGTGACAAATAGACCGACTCCTGCCTGCATCTACTACTATTACTCCACACATCGACCGCTATCCAGCATGCATCTAGAGTATTAAGTTCATAAGAACGGAGTAACGCTTTAAGCAAGATGACATGATGTAGAGGGATAAACTCATGCAATATGATATAAACCCCATCTTTTTATCCTCGATGGCAACAATACAATACGTGTCGTTTCCCCTACTATCACTGGAATCGAGCACCGCAAGATTGAACCCAAAGCTAAGCACTTCTCCCATTGCAAGCAAGATCAATCTAGTAGGCCAAACCAAACTGATAATTCAAAGAGACTTGCAAAGATAACCAATCATACATAAAAGAATTCAGAGGAGATTCAAATATTGTTCATTGATAATCTTGATCATAAACCCACAATTCATCAGATCTCGACAAACACACCGCAAAAGAAGATTACATCGAATAGATCTCCAAGAGAATCGAGGAGAACTTTGTATTGAGATCCAAAGAGAGAGAAGAAGCCATCTAGCTAATAACTATGGACCCGAAGGTCTGAGGTAAACTACTCACACATCATCGGAGAGGCTATGGTGTTGATGTAGAAGCCCTCCGTGATCAATGCCTCCTCCGGCAGAGCGCCGAAAAAGGCCCCAAGATGGTATCTCTACGGGTACAGCAGGTTGCGGCGGTGGAAATAGGGTTTTGGCTCCTCCTCTGGTGTTTTTGGGGTACGTAGGTATATATAGGAGGAAGAAGTAGGTCGGTGGAGCCACGAGGGGCCCACGAGGGTGGAGGGGCGCCCAGGGGGTAGGCGCGCCCCCTGCCTCGTGCCCTCCTCATTGTTTGCTTGACGTCCACTCCAAGTCCTCTGGATCACGTTTGTTCAGAAAATCACGTTCCCGAAGGTTTCATTCCGTTTGGACACCGTTTGATACTCCTTTCCTTCGAAACACTGAAATAGGCAAAAAAAGCAATTTGGGCTGGGCCTCCGGTTAATAGGTTAGTCCCAAAAATAATATAAAAGTGTATAGTAAAGCCCATTGCACATCCAAAACAGATAATATAATAGCATGGAACAATCAAAAATTATAGATACGTTGGAGACGTATCAATACCACACAACGTATTCCTCCGGTACCCAGGAGTTGCATAATCTCATAGTCAAAGGAATATGTATAAGTCATGAAGAAAGCAATATCAATAAAACTTAACGATCATTATGCTAAGATAATGGATGGGACTTGTCCATCACATCATTCTCCTAATGATGTCATTCCGTTCATCAAATGACAACACATGTGTATGGTTAGGAAACTTAACCATCTTTCATTAACGAGCTAGTCTAGTAGAGGCTTACTAGGGAAACTGTTTTGTCTGTGTATCCACACATGTATCAAGTTTCCGGTTAATACAATTCTAGCATGAGTAATAAACATTTATTATGATATACGGAAATATAAATAACAACTTTATTATTGCCTCTAGGGCATATTTCCTTCAGTCTCCCACTTGCACTAGACTCAATAATCTAGATTACAATGTAATGATTCTAACACCCATGGAGTCTTGGTGCTGATCATTTTTGCTCGTGGAAGAGGCTTAGTTAATGGCTCTGCCACATTCAGATCCATATGTATTTTTCAAATCTCTGTGTCTCCCTCCTTGACTTGATCACGGATGTAGTTGAAGCGTCTCTTGATGTGTTTGGTTCTTTTGTGAAATCTGGATTCCTTCACCAAGGCAATTGCTCCAGTATTCTCACAAAAGATTTAGATTGGACCCGATGCACTACGTATTAAACTTAGATCAGATATGAACTCCTTCATCCAGACTCCTTCATTCGCTGCTTCCGAAGCAGCTATGTACTCCGCTTCACACGTAGATCCCGCCACCACGCTTTGCTTGGAACTGCACCAATTGACAACACCATTCAATATAAATACGTATATGGTTTGTGACTGATGTCTACTACACAACCTTCTTCTTGTAGATGTTGTTGGGCCTCCAAGTGTAGAGGTTTGTAGGACAGTAGCAAATTTCCCTCAAGTGGATGACCTAAGGTTTATCAATCCATGGGAGGCGTAGGATGAAGATAGTCTCTCTCAAGCATGTTGGAAATATGCCCTAGAGGCAATAATAAATTGGTTATTATTATATTTCCTTATTCATGATAATCGTTTATTATCCATGCTAGAATTGTATTGATAGGAAACTCAGATACATGTGTGGATACATAGACAACACCATGTCCCTAGTAAGCCTCTAGTTGACTAGCTCGTTGAACAATAGATGGTTACGGTTTCCTGACCATGGACATTGGATGTCGTTGATAACGGGATCACATCATTAGGAGAATGATGTGATAGACAAGACCCAATCCTAAGCCTAGCACAAGATCGTGTAGTTCATTTGCTCAGAGCTTTTCTAATGTCAAATATCATTTCCTTAGACCATGAGATTGTGCAACTCCCGGATACCGTAGGAATGCTTTGGGTGTGCCAAACGTCACAACGTAACTGGGTGGCTATAAAGGTTCACTACGGGTATCTCCGAAAGTGTCTGTTGGGTTGGCACGAATCAAGACTGGGATTTGTCACTCCGTGTAAACGGAGAGGTATCTCTGGGCCCACTCGGTAGGACATCATCATAATGTGCACAATGTGACCAAGGAGTTGATCACGGGATGATGTGAGTTACGGAACGAGTAAAGAGACTTGCCGGTAACGAGATTGAACAAGGTATAGGGATACCGACGATCGAATCTCGGGCAAGTAACATACCGTTAGACAAGGGGAATTGCATACGGGATTGATTGAATCCCCGACATCGTGGTTCATCTGATGAGATCATCGTGGAACATGTGGGAGCCAACATGGGTATCCAGATCCCGCTGTTGGTTATTGACCGGAGAACGTCTCGGTCATGTCTGCATGGTTCCCGAACATGTAGGGTCTACACGCTTAAGGTTCGATGACGCTAGGGTTATAGGGAAAGTATGTACGTGGTTACCGAATGTTGTTCGGAGTCCCGGATGAGATCCCGGACGTCACGAGGAGTTCCGGAATGGTCCGGAGGTAAAGATTTATATATGGGAAGTCCTGTTTTGGTCACCGGAAAAGTTTCGGGTGAAATCGGTAATGTACCGGGACCACCGGGAGGGTCCCGGGGGTCCACCAAGTGGGGCCACCAGCCCCAGAAGGCTGCGTGGGCCAAGTGTGGGAGGGGACCAGCCCCAGGTGGGCTGGTGCGCCCCCCCACCAAGGCCCAAGGCGCATGGGAGAGTGGGAGGGGGCAAACCCTAGGTCCAGATGGGCCTTAGGGCCCATCTAGTGGGGCGCCCCCCCTCTCCTCCCCTTGGCCGCCCCCCTTGATGGGATCTAGGGATGGCCGCCTCCTCTTGGGGGTGGAAACCCTAAGGGGGGCGCAGCCCCTCCCCCCTATATATAGTTGAGGTTTGGGCTGCCCAAGGGACACGAGAACGTCTCTCTTTCGGCGCAGCCCTACCCCTCTCCCTCCTCCTCCTCTCCCGCAGTGCTTGGCGAAGCCCTGCGGGATTGCCACGCTCCTCCATCACCACCACGCCGTCGTGTTGCTGCTGGATGGAGTCTTCCCCAACCTCTCCCTCTCTCCTTGCTGGATCAAGGCGTGGGAGACGTCACCGGGCTGCACGTGTGTTGAACGCGGAGGCACCGTTCTTCGGTGCTCAGATCGGAATCAACCGCGGTCTGAATCGCTACGAGTACGACTCCCTCATCCGCGTTCTTGCAACGCTTCCGCTTAGCGATCTACAAGGGTATGTAGATGCACTCCCCTTCCCCTCGTTGCTAGATTACTCCATAGATTGATCTTGGTGATGCGTAGAAAATTTTGAATTTCTGCTACGTTCCCCAACAGTGGCATCATGAGCTAGGTCTATGCGTAGTTTCTATGCACGAGTAGAACACAAAGTAGTTGTGGGCGTAGATGTTGCCAATTCTTCTTGCCGTTACTAGTCTTATCTTGTTTCGGCGGCATTGTGGGATGAAGCGGCCCAGACCGACCTTACACGTACGCTTACGTGAGACAGGTTCCACCGACTGACATGCACTAGTTGCATAAGGTGGCTAGCGGGTGTCTGTCTCTCCCACTTTAGTCGAAACGGATTCGATGAAAAGGGTGCTTATGAAGGGTAATTAGAAATTGGCATATCACGTTGTGGTTTTACGTAGGTAAGAAACGTTATTGCTAGAAACCTATACAAGCCACGTAAAAACTTGCAACAACAATTAGAGGACGTCTAACTTGTTTTTGCAGCATGTGCTATGTGACGTGATATGGCCAGAAGATGTGATGAATGATATATGTGATGTATGAGATTGATCATATTCTTGTAATAGGAATCACGACTTGCATGTCGATGAATATGACAACCGGCAGGAGCCATAGGAGTTGTCTTTTTTTATATGACCTGCGTGTCATTGAATAACGCCATGTAAATTACTTTACTTTATTGCTAAGTGCGTTAGCCATAGAAGTAGAAGTAATCGTTGGCGTGAAAACTTCATGAAGACACAATGATGGAGATCATGGTGTCATGCCGGTGACAAAGATGATCATGGTGCCCCGTAGATGGAGATCACAGGAGCAAAATGATATTGGCCATATCATGTCACTATTTGATTGCATGTGATGTTTATCATGTTTTGCATCTTATTTGCTTAGAACGACGGTAGTAAGTAAGATGATCCCTCACTAAAATTTCAAGAGACGTGTTCCCCCTAACTGTGCACCGTTGCGAAGGTTCGTTGTTTCGAAGCACCACGTGATGATCGGGTGTGATAGATTCTAACGTTCGAATACAACGGGTGTTGACGAGCCTAGCATGTACAGACATGGCCTCGGAACACAAGCGAAACACTTAGGTTGACTTGACGAGCCTAGCATGTACAGACATGGCCTCGGAACACAAGAGACCGAAAGGTCGAACATGAGTCGTATAGTAGATACGATCAACATGGAGATGTTCACCGATGATGACTAGTCCGTATCACGTGATGATCGGACACGGCCTAGTTTGACTCGGATCATGTATCACTTAGATGACTAGAGGGATGTCTATCTGAGTGGGAGTTCAATAATCAGATGAACTTCTTTATCATGAACATAGTCAAAAGGTCTTTGCGAATTATGTCATACCTTTTAGTTCTACTGTTTAAGATATGTTCCTAGAGAAAATTTAGTTGAAAGTTGGTAGTAGCAATTATGCGGACTGGGTCCGTAAACTGAGGATTGTCCCCATTGCTGCACAGAAGGCTTATGTCCTTAATGCACCGCTCGGTGTGCTGAACCTCAGCGTCGTCTGTAGATGTTGCGGAACATCTGACATACACATTTTGATGACTACGTGATAGTTCAGTGCGTAATGCTAACGGTTTAGAATTGTGGCACCAAAGACGTTTTTTTGAAACGTCGCAGAACATATGAGATGTTCCGAAAACTGAAATTGGGATTTCAGACTAGTGCCCACGTCAAGAGGTATGAGACCTCTGACAAGTTTCTTAAGCCTGCAAACTAAGGGAGAACAGCTCAACCGTTGAGCATGTGCTCAGATTGTCTGAGTACCACAATCGCTTGAATCGAGTGGGAGTTAATCTCCCAGATGAGATAGTGATAGTTCTCCATAGTCACTGCCACCAAGCTAGTAGAGCTTCGTGATGAACTATAACATATCAGGGATAGTTATGATGATCCTTGAGCTATTCGCGATGTTTGACACCGCGAGAGTAGAAATCAAGAAGGAGCATCAATTGTTGATGGTTAGTAAAACCACTAGTCTAGAAGGGCAAGGGCAAAAGGGATACTTCATGAAACAGCAAGTCATTTGTTGCTCTAGTGAAGAATCCCAAGGTTGAACCCAAACCCGAGACTAAGTGCTTCTGTAATGAGGGGAATGGTCACTGAAGCGGAACTACCCTAGACACTTGGTAGGATGAGAAGGCAGGCAAGGTCGACAGAAGTATATTGGATATACCTTATATGAATGTGTACTTTACTAGTACTCCTAGCAGCACCAGGGTATTAGATACCGGTTCGGTTGCTAAGTGTTAGTAACTCGAAATAAAAGCTGTGGAATAAACGGAGACTAGCTAAAGGTGAGATGACGATATGTGTTGGAAATGTTTCCAAGGTTGATGCGATCAAGCATCGCATGCTCCCTCTACCATCGAGATTTGGTGTTTGCGTTGAGCATGATTGGATTATGTTTATCGCAATACGGTTATTCATTTAAGGAGAATAATGGTTACTCTGTTTATTTGAATAATACCTTCAATGGTCTTGCACCTAAAATGAATCTCGATCGTAGTGATACACATGTTCATGCCAAAAGATATAAGATAGTAATGATAGTACCACATACTTGTGGCACTGCCACTTGAGTCATATTGGTATAAAACGCATGAAGAAGCTCCATATAGATGGATCTTTGGACTCACTCGTTTTGAAAAGATTGAGACATGCGAACCATGTCTATTGGTATATATGCATGAAGAAACTCCATGCAGATGGATCGTTTGGACTCACTTGATTATGAATCACTTGAGACATGCAAATCATACCACATGGGCAAGATGACTGAAAGTCCTTGTTTTCAGTAAGATGGAACAAGAGAGCAACTTATTGGAAGTAATACATTTTGATGTACGCAGTCCAATGAGTGCTGAGGCATGCAGTGGATATCGTTATGTTCTTACTTCACAGATGATTTGAGTAGATGCTGAGTGTATTTACTTGATGAAACACGAGTCTGAATTATTGAAAGGTTCAAGTAATTTCAGAGTGAAGTTGAAGATTGTCGTGACAAGAGGATAAAATGTCTGTGATATGATCATAGAGATGAGTATCTGAGATACGAGTTTGGCACACAATTGAGACATTGTGGAAAGTGTTTCACAATTAATACCGCCTGGAACACCATAGTGGATGGTGTGTCCGAACATCATAACTGCACCCTATTGGATATGGTGCATACCATGATGTTTCTTATCGAATTACCACTATCGTTTATGGGTTAGGCATTAGAGACAACCGCATTCACTTTAAAAGGGGCACCACGCAATTCCGTTGAGACGACACCGTTTAGAGAAACCTAAGTTGTCGTTTCTTAAAAGGTTTGGGGCTGCGATGCTTATGTGAAAAAGTTTTAGGCTGATAAGCTCGAACCCAAAGCGGATAAATGCATCTTCATAGAAAACCCAAAACAGTTGGGTATACCTCCTATTTCAGATTTGGAAGCAAAAGTAATTGCTTCTAGAAACGAGTCCTTTCTCGAGGAAAAGTTTCTCTCGAAAGAATTGAGTGGGAGGATGGTGGAGACTTGATAAGGTTATTGAACCATAACTTCAACTAGTGAGTAGCAGGGCACAGGAAGTTGTTCCTGTGGCACCTACACCAATTGAAGTGGAAGCTTATGATAGTGATCATGAAACTTCGGATCAAGTCACTACCAAACCTCGTAGGTCGACAAGGATATGTACTACTCCTGAGTGGTACGATAATCCTGTCTTAGATATCATGTTGTTAGACAATACTGAACCTACGAGCTATGGAGAAGCGATGGTGGGCCCATATTCCGACAAATGGTTAGAAGCCATGAAATCCGAGATAAATGGAACTTTGAGAAGAAGACGGACATGGACGGTAATGTTACCGTCTATGAAGCTCGACTTGTGGCAAAGAGTATTTCCACAAGTTCAAGGAGTTGACTACGATGAGATTTGCTCATCCGTAGCGATGCTTAGGTCCGTCGGAATCATGTTGGCATTAGCTGCATTTATGAAATCTGGCAGATGGATGTCAAAACAAGTTTCCTTACCAGTTTTCGTAAGGAAAGGTTGTATGTGATACAATCATAAAGGTTTTGTCGATCCTAAGGATGCTAAAAGGTATGCTAGCTCCAGCGATCCTTCTAAGGACTGGAGTAAGCATCTCGGAGTTGGAATGTACGCTTTGATGAGATGATCAAAGATTTTGGATTTATACAAAGTTTATGAGAAACTTGTATTTCCAATAAAGTGAGTGGGAGCGCTACAACATTTCTGATAAGTATATGTGAATGACATATTGTTGATCCGAAATGATGTAAAATTTCTGGAAAGCATAAAGGGTTGTTTGAAAGGAGTTTTTCAAAGGAAGACCTGGATAAAGCTGCTTACATATTGGGCATCAAGATCCATAGAGATAGATCAAGACGCCTGATGATACTTTCAAAAGACAGCACACCTTGACATGATTTTGAAAGAGTTCAAAATAGATCAGCAAAGAAGGAGTTCTTGGCTGTGTTACAAGGTGTGAGTATTAAGTAAGACTCAAGACCTGACCACAGCAGAAGATAGAGAAAGGATGAAGGTCGACCCCTATGCTTTAGACGTAGGCTCTATAGTATGCTATGCTGTGTACCGCACATGTAGTGTGCCTTGCCATGAGTTGGTCAAGAGGGTACAATGGTGATCCGGGAAAGGATCTCATGACAGCGATGGAACTTATCCTTAGTACCTAGTGGATTAAGGAATTTTCTCGATTATGGAGGTGGAAAGGAGTTCATCGTAAAGGGTTACGTCGATGCGAACTTTGACACTAATCTGGATGACTCTGAGTAGTAAACCGGATTCGTATAGTAGAGCAATTATTTGAAATGGCTCCGAATAGCACGTGGCAGCATCCACAAGATGACATAGATATTCGTAAAGCACACGGTTCTGAAAGGTTCAGACCCGTTGACTAATAACCTCTCTCACAAGCATAACATGATCAACCCAGAACACATTGAGTGATAATCACATAGTGATGTGAACTAGATTGTTGACTCTAGTAAACTCTTTAGATGTTGGTCACATGGTGATGTGACCAGTGAGTGTTAATCACATGGTGATGTGAACTAGATTATTGACTCTAGTGCAAGTGGGAGACTGTTGGAAATATGCCCTAGAGGCAATAATAAATTGGTTATTATTATATTTCCTTATTCATGATAATCGTTTATTATCCATGCTAGAATTGTATTGATAGGAAACTCAGATACATGTGTGGATACATAGACAACACCATGTCCCTAGTAAGCCTCTAGTTGACTAGCTCGTTGATCAATAGATGGTTACGGTTTCCTGACCATGGACATTGGATGTCGTTGATAACGGGATCACATCATTAGGAGAATGATGTGATGGACAAGACCCAATCCTAAGCCTAGCACAAGATCTACACGCTTAAGGTTCGATGACGCTAGGGTTATAGGGAAAGTATGTACGTGGTTACCGAATGTTGTTCGGAGTCCCGGATGAGATCCCGGACGTCACGAGGAGTTCCGGAATGGTCCGGAGGTAAAGATTTATATATGGGAAGTCCTGTTTTGGTCACCGGAAAAGTTTCGGGTGAAATCGGTAATGTACCGGGACCACCGGGAGGGTCCCGGGGGTCCACCAAGTGGGGCCACCAGCCCCAGAAGGCTGCGTGGGCCAAGTGTGGGAGGGGACCAGCCCCAGGTGGGCTGGTGCGCCCCCCCGACCAAGGCCCAAGGCGCATGGGAGAGTGGGAGGGGGCAAACCCTAGGTCCAGATGGGCCTTAGGGCCCATCTAGTGGGGCGCCCCCCCTCTCCTCCCCTTGGCCGCCCCCCTTGATGGGATCTAGGGCTGGCCGCCTCCTCTTGGGGGATGGAAACCCTAAGGGGGGCGCAGCCCCCTCCCCCCTATATATAGTTGAGGTTTGGGCTGCCCAAGGGACACGAGAACGTCTCTCTTTCGGCGCAGCCCTACCCCTCTCCCTCCTCCTCCTCTCCCGCGGTGCTTGGCGAAGCCCTGCGGGATTGCCACGCTCCTCCATCACCACCACGCCGTCGTGTTGCTGCTGGATGGAGTCTTCCCGAACCTCTCCCTCTCTCCTTGCTGGATCAAGGCGTGGGAGACGTCACCGGGCTGCACGTGTGTTGAACGCGGAGGCACCGTTCTTCGGTGCTCAGATCGGAATCAACCGCGATCTGAATCGCTACGAGTACGACTCCCTCATCCGCGTTCTTGCAACGCTTCCGCTTAGCGATCTACAAGGGTATGTAGATGCACTCCCCTTCCCCTCGTTGCTAGATTACTACATAGATTGATCTTGGTGATGCGTAGAAAATTTTGAATTTCTGCTACGTTCCCCAACAAAGCAACCCTGCAACCAAATAACAAAGAGTCTCTTGTGTCCCCAACGCACCCAATACAATGGTAAATTGTATAGGTGCACTAGTTCGGCGAAGAGATGGTGATACAAGTGCAATATGGATGGTAGATGTAGGTTTTTGTAATCTGAAAATATAAAAACAGCAAGGTAACAAGTGGTAAAAGTGAGCGTAAACGGTATTGCAGTGCTAGGAAACAAGGCCTAGGGTTTATACTTCCACTAGTGCAAGTTCTCTCAACAATAATAACATAATTGGATCATATAACTATCCCTCAACATGCAACAAAGAGTCACTCCAAAGTCACTAATAGCAGAGAACAAACGAAGAGATTATTTTAGGGTACGAAACCACCTCAAAGTTATCCTTTCTGATCGATCTATTCAAGAGTCCGTAGTAAAATAACATGAAGCTATTCTTTCCGTTTGATCTATCCAAGAGTTCGTAATAGAATAACACCTTAAGACACATATCAACCAAAACCCTAATGTCATCTAGATACTCCAATGTCACCTCAAGTATCCGTGGGTATGATTATACGATATGCATCACACAATCTCAGATTCATCTATTCAAACCAACACAAAGTACTTCAAAGAGTGCCCCAAAGTTTCTACCGGAGAGTCAAGAGGAAAACGTGTGCCAACCCCTATGCATAAGTTCACAAGGTCACTGAACCCGCAAGTTGATCACCAAAACATACATCAAGAATAGATCACGTGAATATCCCATTGTCACCACAGATAAGCACATGCAAGACATACATCAAGTGTTCTCAAATCCTTAAAGACTCAATCCGATAAGATAACTTCAAAGGGAAAACTCAATCCATTACAACACAGTAGAGGGGGAGAAACAACATA
Organism: Triticum aestivum; assembly: GCF_018294505.1. NCBI lineage: Eukaryota > Viridiplantae > Streptophyta > Magnoliopsida > Poales > Poaceae > Triticum > Triticum aestivum. The sequence goes on from NC_057814.1 coordinate 187,852,791, forward strand.
AGATCCAACTATAATAGCACAGCTCGCGATACATCAAGATCGTGCCAAATCAAGAACACGAGAGAGAGAGAGAGAGAGATCAAACACATAGCTAGTGGCACATACCCTTAGCCCCGAGGGTGAACTACTCGCTCCTCATCATGGAGAGCGCCGGGATGATGCAGATGGCCACCGGTGAGGATTACCCCCTTCGGTAGGGTGCCGGAACAGGGTCCCGATTGGTTTTTGGTGGCTACAGAGGCTTGCGCCAGCGGAACTCCCGATCTAGGTTATGTTCTGGGGGGTTTTGTATATGTAAGAGGTTTTGGCATCGGGAACAAGTCAGGGGGGTCTCCGAGGCGGCCACGAGGTAGGGGCACGCCCCCACCCTCGTGGGTGGCTCGGGACTCTTCTGGTCCATCTCCGATCCTTCGTGGGCTTCTTCTTGTCCAAAAATAATCTCCGTCAATTTTCAGGATAATTGGACTCCATTTCGTTTTCGTTTTCTGCGATACTCAAAAACAAGGAAAAAACAGAAACTTGCATTGGACTCTGGGTTAATAGGTTAGTCCCAAATATCATATAAAAGAGCATATTAAAGCCCATTAAACATCCAAAACAGATAATATAATAGCACGGAACAATCAAAAATTATAGATACGTTGGAGACGTACCAGCATCCCCAAGCTTAATTCATGCTCGTCCTCGAGTAGGTAAATGATAAAAACAGAATTTTTGATGTCGAATGCTACCTAACATGTTTATCAATGTAATCTTCTTTATTGTGGCAAGAATATTCAGATCCATTAGATTCAAAAAAAAAGTTTAATATTGACATGAAAACAATAATACTTCAAGCATACTAACAAAGCAATCATGTCTTCTCCAAATAACATGGCCAAAGCAAGCTATCCCTACAAAATCATATAGTCTGGCTATGCTCTATCTTCATCACACAAAATATTTAAATCATGCACAACCCCGATGACAAGCCAAGCAATTGTTTCATACTTTTGATGTTCTCAAACTTTTTCAATCTTCACGCAATACATGAGCGTGAGCCATGGACATAGCACTATAGGTGGAATAGAATGGTGGTTGTGGAAAAGACAAAAAGGGAGAAGATAGTCTCACATCAACTAGGCGTATCAATGGGCCATGAAGTTGCCCACCAATAGATATCAATGTGTGTGAGTAGGGATTTCCATGCAGCGGATGCACTAGAGATATAAGTATATGAAAGCTCAAAAAGAAACTAAGTGGGTGTGCATCCAACTCGCTTGCTCACGAAGACCTAGGGCATTTTGAGGAAGCCCATCATTGGAATACACAAGCCAAGTTCTATAATGAAAGATTCCCACTAGTAAATAGAAGTGACAACATAGGAGACTCTCTATCATGAAGATCATGGTGCTACTTTGAAGCACAAGTGTGGTAAAAGGATAGTAGCATTGCCCCTTCTCTCTTTTTCTCTAATTTTTTTGGGCCTTATCTTCTTTTTTTTTCTTTGGCCTCTTTTTTTATTTTTATTTTATTTTTTCGTCCGGAGTCTCATCCCGACTTGTGGGGGAATCATAGTCTCCATCATCCTTTCCTCACTGGGACAATGCTCTAATAATGATGATCATCACACTTTTATTTACTTACAACTCATGAATTACAACTCGATACTTAGAACAAAATATGACTCTACATGAATACCTCCGGCGGTGTACCGGGATGTGCAACGAATCAAGAGTGACATGTATGAAAGAATTATGAAGGTGGCTTTGCCACAAATACGATGTCAACTACATGATCATGCAAAGCAATATGACAATGATGAAACGTGTCATCCTAAATGGAACGGTGGAAAGTTGGGTGGCAATATATCTCGGAATGGCTATGGAAATACCATAATAGGTAGGTATGGTGGCTGTTTTGAGGAAGGTATATGGTGGGTGTATGGTATCGGCGAAAGTTGCGCGGTACTAGAGAGGCTAGCAATGGTGAAAGGGTAAGAGTGCGTATAATCCATGGACTCAACATTAGTCATAAAGAACTCATATACTTATTGCAAAAATTTATTAGTTATCAAAATGAAGTACTACGCGCATGCTCCTAGGGGTATAGATTGGTAGGAAAAGACCATCGCTCATCCCCGACCACCACTCATAAGGAAGACAATCAATAAATAAATCATGCTCCGACTTCATCACATAACGGTTCACCATCCGTGCATGCTACGGGAATCACAAACTTTAACACAAGTATCTCTCAAATTCACAACTACTCTACTAGAATGACTCTAATATCACCATCTTCATATCTCAAAACAATCATAAGGAATCAAACTTCTCATAGTATTCAATGCACTTTATATGAAAGTTTTTATTATACCCATCTTGGATACCCATCATATTAGGACTAGTTTTATAACCAAAGCAAATTACCATGCTATTTAGGACTCTCAAAATAATATAAGTGAAGCATGAGAGTTCATCTATTTCTTCAAAATAAAACCACCGCCGTGCTCTAAAAAGATATAAGTGAAGCACTAGAGCAAACGACAAACTACTCCGAAAGATATAAGTGAAGATCAACGAGTAGTCGAATAATTATGTAACTATGTGAAGTCTCTCTAACATTTAAGGATTTCAGATTTTTGTATTTTATTCAAATAGCAAGCAAAACAAAAGAAAATAAAATGACGCTCCAAGCAAAACACATATAATGTGGTGAATAAAAATATAGCACCAAGTAAAGTTACCGATGAACGAAGAAGAAAGAGGGGATGCCATCCGGGGCATCCCCAAGCTTAGGATCTTGGTTGTCCTTGAATATTACCTTGGGGTGCCTTGGTCATCCCCAAGCTTAGGCTCTTGCCATTCCTTATTCCATAGTCCATAGATTCTTTACCCAAAACTTGAAAACTTCACAACACAAAACTTAACAGAAAACTCGTAAGCTCCGTTAGTATAAGAAAATAAATCACCACTTAGGTACTGTTGTGCACTCATTTTAAATTCATATTGGTGTAATATCTACTGTATTCCAACTTCTCTATGGATCATACCCTCCGTTACTACTCATAGATTCATCAAAATAAGCAAACAACACATAGAAAACAGAATCTGTCAAAAACAGAACAGTCTGTAGTAATCTTTATCATTCGAGTACTTATGTAACTTCAAAAATTCTAAAATAAATTGGTGGACGTGAGGAATTTATCTATTGATAATCTGAAAAAAAAATCAACCTAAAATCACTTTCCAGTAAAAAATGGCAGCTAATCTCGTGAGTGCTAAAGTTTCTGTTTTTTACAGCAAGATCACAAAGACTTCACCCAAGTCTTCCCAAAGGTTCTACTTGGCACTTTATTTAAACAAAAGCTATAAAACATGATTACTACAGTATATTAATCATGTGAACACACAAAAACAGTAGGAGTAAATATTGGGTTGTCTCCCAACAAGCGCTTTTCTTTAATGCCTTTTAGCTAGCCATGATGATTTCAATGATGCTCGCATAAAAGATAAGAATTGAAACATAAAGAGAGCATCATGAAGCATATTACTAACACATTTAAGTCTAACCCACTTCCTATGCATAGGGACTTTGTGAGCAAACAACTTATGGGAGCATTAAACAACTAGCATAGGAAGGTAAAACAAGCAAATCTTCAAGATTTTCAACACATAGAGAGGAAACTTGATATTATTGCAATATGTAGAAGCATATGATCCTCTCTCATAATAATTTTAAGTAGCATCATGAATGAATCCAACCATATAACTATAACATAAAGCATTCTTTTCATGATCTACAAGCATAGAAATTTTATTACTCTCCACAAAAGCAAATTTGTTCTCATGAATAGTAGTGGGAGCAAACTCAACAAAATAACTATCATGTGAAGCATAATCCAATTGAAAATTAAAATCATGATGACAAGTTTCATGGTTATCTTTATTCTTTATAGCATACGTGTCATCACAATAATCATCATAAATAGGAGGCATGCTTTCATCATAATAAATTTGCTCATCAAAACTTGGGGGACTAAACATATCTTCATCAAACATAGCATCCCCAAGCTTGTGGCTTTGCATATCATTAGCATCATGGGTATTCAAAGAATTCATACTAACAACATTGCTATCATGCTCATCATTCACATATTTTATGCCAAGCATTCTATGTAATTCTTCTTCTAGCACTTGAGCACAATTTTCCTTTCCATCATTTTCACAAAAGACATTAAAAAGATGAAGCATATGAGGCACCCTCAATTCCATTTTTTGTAGTTTTCTTTTATAGACTAAACTAGTGATAAAACAAGAAACTAAAAGATTTGATTTCAAGATCTAAAGATATACCGTCAAGCACTAACCTCCCCGGCAATGGCGCCAGAAAAGAGCTTTATGTCTACTACACAACCTTCTTCTTGTAGACGTTGTTGGGCCTCCAAGTGTAGAGGTTTGTAGGACAGTAGCAAATTTCCCTCAAGTGGATGACCTAAGGTTTATCAATCCGTGGGAGGCGTAGGATGAAGATAGTCTCTCTCAAGCAACCCTGCAACCAAATAACAAAGAGTCTCTTGTGTCCCCAACACACCCAATACAATGGTAAATTGTATAGGTGCACTAGTTCGGCGAAGAGATGGTGATACAAGTGCAATATGGATGGTGGATATAGGTTTTTGTAATCTGAAAATATAAAAACAGCAAGGTAACAAGTGGTAAAAGTGAGCGTAAACGGTATTGCAATGCTAGGAAACAAGGCCTAGGGTTCATACTTTCAATAGTGCAAGTTCTCTCAACAATAATAACATAATTGGATCATATAACTATCCCTCAACATGCAACAAAGAGTCACTCCAAAGTCACTAATAGCGGAGAACAAACGAAGAGATTATTGTAGGGTACGAAACCACCTCAAAGTTATCCTTTCTCATCGATCTATTTAAGAGTCCGTAGTAAAATAACACGAAGCTATTCTTTCCGTTCGATCTATCCTAGAGTTCGTACTAGAATAACACCTTAAGACACATATCAACCAAAACCCTAATGTCACCTAGATACTCCAATGTCACCTCAAGTATCTGTGTGTATGATTATACGATATGCATCACACAATCTCAGATTCATCTATTCAAACCAACACAAAGTACTTCAAAGAGTGCCCCAAAGTTTCTATCGGAGAGTCAAGACGAAAACGTGTGCCAACCCCTATGCATAAGTTCACAAGGTCACTGAACCCGCAAGTTGATCACCAAAACATACATCAAGTAGATCACGTGAATATCCCATTGTCACCACAGATAAGCACATGCAAGACATACATCAAGTGTTCTCAAATCCTTAAAGACTCAATCCGGTAAGATAACTTCAAAGAGAAAACTCAATCCATTACAAGAGAGTAGAGGGGGAGAAACATTATAAGATCCAACTATAATAGCACAGCTCGCGATACATCAAGATCGTGCCAAATCAAGAACACGAGAGAGAGAGAGAGAGATCAAACACATAGCTACTGGTACATACCCTCAGCCCCGAGGGTGAACTACTCCCTCCTCGTCATGGAGAGCGCCGGTATGATGAAGATGGCCACCGGTGAGGATTCCCCCCTCCGGCAGGGTGCTGGAACAGGGTCCCGATTGGTTTTTGGTGGCTACAGAGGCTTGCAGCTGCGGACCTCCTGATCTAGGTTATGTTCTGGGGGTTTCTGTATATATAAGAGGTTTTGGGTTGGGAACAAGTCAGGGGGGTCTTCGAGGCGGCCACGAGGTAGGGGGGCGCGCCCCCACCCTCGTGGGTGCCTCGGGACTCTTCTGGTCCATCTCTAATGCTCGGTGGGCTTCTTCTGGTCCAAAAATAATCACCGTCAATTTTCAGGTCAATTGGACTACGTTTGGTTTTCCTTTTCTGCGATACTAAAAAAAGGAAAAAACAGAAACTAGCACTGGGCTCTGGGTTAATAGGTTATTCCCAAAAATCATATAAAAGAGCATATTAAAGCCCATTAAACATCCAAAACAGATAATATAATAGCATGTTACAATCAAAAATTATAGATACGTTGAAGACGTATCAGTGACTTAGAGTCATCCGGATCAGTGTTAAAGCTAGCATCAACGTAACCATTTACAACGAGCTCTTTGTCACCTCCATAAATGAGAAACGTATCCTTAGTCCTTTTCAGGTACTTCAGGATGTTCTTGACCGCTGTCCAGTGATCCACTCCTGGATTACTTTGGTACCTCCCTGCTAGACTTATAGCAAGGCACATATTAGGTCTGGTACACAGCATTGCATACATGATAGAACCTATGGCTGAGGCATAGGGAATGACTTTCATTTTCTCTCTATCTTATGCGGTGGTCGGGCATTGAGTCTGACTCAACTTCACACCTTGTAACACAGGCAAGAACCCTTTCTTTGACTGATCTATTTTGAACTTCTTCAAAACTTTATCTAGGTATGTGCTTTGTGAAAGTCCAGTTAAGTGTCTTGATCTATCTCTATAGATCTTGATGCCCAATATTTAAGCAGCTTCACCGAGGTCTTTCATTGAAAAACTCATATTCAAGTATACTTTTATGCTATCCAGAAATTCTATATCATTTCTATTCAACAATATGTCATCCACATATAATATGAGAAATGCTACAGAGCTCTCACTCACTTTCTTGTAAATACAGGCTTCTCCAAAAGTCTGTATAAAACCATATGCTTTGATCACTTCATCAAAGCGTATATTCCAACTCCGAGATGCTTGCACCAGTCCATAAATGGATCACTGGAGCTTGCACACTTTGTTAGCACCTTTAGGATCGACAAAACCTTCTGGTTGCATCATATACAACTCTTCTTTAAGAAATCCATTAAGGAATGCAGTTTTGACGTCCATTTGCCATATTTCATAATCATAAAATGCGGCAATTGCTAAGATGATTCGGACAGACTTAATCATGGCTACGGGTGAGAAGGTCTCATCGTAGTCAACTCCTTGAACTTGTCGAAAACCTTTCGCAACAAGTCGAGCTTTGTAGACAGTAACATTACCATCAGCGTCAGTCTTCTTCTCGAAGATCCATTTATTCTCTATGGCTTGCCAATCATCGGGCAAGTCAACCAAAGTCCATACTTTGTTCTCATACATGGATCCCTCAGATTTCATGGCCTCAAGCCATTTCGCAGAATCTGGGCTCATCATCGCTTCCTCATAGTTCGTAGGTTCGTCATGGTCTAGTAACATGACTTCCAGAATAGGATTACCGTACCACTCTGGTGCGGAACGTGCTCTGGTTGACCTATGAGGTTCGGTAGTAACTTCATCCAAAGTTTCATGATCATTATCATTAGCTTCCTCACTAGTTGGTGTAGACATCACGGGAACGGTTTTCTGTGATGAGCTACTTTCCAATTCGAGAGAAGGTACAACTACCTCATCAAGTTCAACTTTCCTCCCACTCACTTCTTTTGAGAGAAACTCCTTCTCTAGAAAGGATCCATTCTTAGCAACAAAGATCTTGCCTTCGGATCTGTGATAGAAGGTGTACCCAACAGTTTCTTTTGGGTATCATATGAAGACGCATTTCTCCGATTTGGGTTCGAGCTTATCAGGATGAAGCTTTTTCACATAAGCATCGCAACCCCAAACTTTAAGAAACGACAACTTAGGTTTCTTGCCAAACCACAGTTCATACGGTGTCGTCTCAATGGGTTTATATGGTGCCCTATTTAACGTGAATGCAGATGTCTCTAATGCATAACCCCAAAACGATAGTGGTAAATCGGTAAGAGACATCATAGATTGCACCATACACAATAAAGTACGGTTACGACGTTCGAACACACCATTACGCTGTGGTGTTCCAGGTGGTGTGAGTTGTGAAACTATTCCACATTGTTTTAAATGAAGGCCAAACTCGTAACTCAAATATTCGCCTCCGTGATCAGATCGTAGAAACTTTATTTTCTTGTTACGATGATTCTCCACTTCACTCTGAAATTCTTTGAACTTTTCAAATGTTTCAGACTTGTGTTTCATTAAGTAGATATACCCATATCTGCTCAAATCATCTGTGAAGGTTAGAAAATAACGATACCCGCCGCGAGCCTCAACACTCATCGGACTGAATGCATCGGTATGTATTATTTCCAATAAGTCTGTGGCTCGCTCCATTGTTCCAGAGAACAGAGTTTTAGTCATCTTGCCCATGAGGCATGGTTTGCAAGCATCAAATGATTCATAATCGAGTGATTCCAAAAGTCCATCTTCATGGAGTTTCTTCATGCGCTTTACACCAATATGACCTAAATGGCAGTGCCACAAATATGTTGCACTATCATTATCAACTTTGCATCTTTTGGCATCAATATTATGAATATGTGTATAACTACGATCGAGATTCAACAAAAATAGACCACTTTTGAAGGGTGCATGACCATAAAAGATATTACTCGTATAAATAGAACAACCATTATTCTTTGATTTAAATGAATAACCGTCTCGCATCAAACAAGATCCATATATAATGTTCATGCTCAACGCTGGCACCAAATAACAATTATTAGGTCTAAAACTAATCCCGAAGGTAGATGTAGAGGTAGCGTGCCGACGGCGATCACACCGACCTTAGAACCATTCCCGACGCGCATCGTCACCTCATCCTTAGCCAATCTTTGTTTAATCCGTAGCCCTTGTTTTGAGTTGCAAATATGAGAAACAGAACCAATATCAAATAGCCAGGCGCTACTACGAGCATTAGTAAGGTACACATCAAGAACATGTATATCAAATATACCTTCATTCACTTTGCCATCCTTCTTATCCACCAAATACTTGGGGCAGTTCCGCTTCCAGTGGCCAGTCCCTCTGCAGTAGAAGCACTCAGTTTCAGGCTTGGGTCCAGACTTGGGCTTCTTCCCGGGAGTGACAACTTTCTTGCCATTCTTCTTGAAGTTCCCCTCTTTCCCTTGCCCTTTTTCTTGAAACTAGTGGTCTTGTTAACCATCAACACTTGATGCTCTTTCTTGATTTCTACCTCCGCAGCTTTGAGCATATATAGCGAAGAGCTCGGGAATTGTCTTATCCATCCCTTGCATATTATAGTTCATCACGAAGCCTTTGTAGCTTGCACTACAAAAAAATGCCACATCCGTGACATTTTGGGCCGAACGAATTTTTTTTGTCATACTTATGACACTTCTATGACGATAATTGTGACAAAACCCGGTATCAGCATAGATGTGGTGGGCTCCTACTTCTATGACAAAAAATCATGACAGAAAATGGGCTTTTCGTCCTGGACGGGCCAGAGCCGCAGCTGCATGACATTCTTTGGGCTGTCCATGACGGAAAAAACCGTTGTAGAAGCGAGGGCGAGGAAAATATCGGGGTGTTCCCGGTTACGGTGGGTGGTCGGGGCCGAGCGATGCGCGTTTCTCTCGTACACGCACGCGCGTGGGTGCAAGGCATTGGGCTCTAACTGAACCCGAGCGAGGCGTTGGGGTCTAACTGAACCCGAGCAATTGCACTGCAGGCTACGCGTTACTGAACCCGAGCGATCGATCGATGGCTGTTAACTGAACCCGATCGAGCGATTCCTTCGCTACTGCTGCTAACTGAAGCCGATCGATGCTGCCTCTGGATGAACAGTGAGCGTTGCTGGGGGGTGGATGAACAGTTCCCGGTGGGGGTGGATGAACAGGACCCCGTGGTGTTGCCTCTAGATGAACAGGACCCCGTGGTGTTGCCTCTGGATGAACAGGAACCCAATCGATCGAGCCGGTTGGGGCTGGACGAACAGGACCCCGTGGAGGGCTGGATGAACAGGACCACCCTGTGGAGGGCTGGATGAACAGTAGCCCGTGGAGGGGTGGTTGAACAGGAGCCCGTGGAGAGGGCTGGTTGAACAGTAGCCGGTGGAGTAGTGCGCGGTGGAGGATAGATGAACAGGAGCCCGTGGATGAACAGTCGCAGGTGGAGGCTGGAGGAGGTCGACGGTGGATGAACAGTAGCCCATGGAGGCTGGAGGGGGTCGATGGTGGAGATGAACAGTATCCCGTGGAGTCCCGTTTTGTGGTACGCCACACCCCTCCCGATGAACAGGACCCCTGTTTCGACCGTAGCGCTCCAACACAAGTCCGTTTCTTCCGTTTTGCGGTACGCCACACCCCTCCCGATCAACAGTACCCCCGTTTCGACTGTAGGAGGTCTGTTTCCTCTGTTTTGCGGTACGCCAGACCCCTCCCGATGAATAGGATCCCGTTTCGACCGTGGCCAGTCGAACACAAGTCCGTTTCCTCCGTTGTGCGGTACGCCAGGCCTCGTTTCCATCGGCTGTTCCGTCCAAGCCCTCCCGATGAACACGACGACGCATTCCGTTCCGACCCAGCCGGTTGCCTCCCCATGAACACGACGACGACGCTGTTTCTCCGTTCCGACCCAGCCATGCACACGAGCCCTGGCCGTACGTATGCGCGAGTAGGCGTTCGAGACCCAACCCGTATGTACGTATGTGGTCGTATTTTATTTCTTGCACACTAGTCTTTGTACGTACGTGTACATGCTATGTGTGCGCCTCTACTACGACACGTGCGCACCTCTACATCGACCAGTATGTACGTACACGTTCGCGACCAGAATGACAACGCTACGTACGCTTCAACCAGGTGGGTCCCGACTGTGAGGCACTTCCTTGCGTGCGAAGATGTAGCTGGTGGGTCCCAGTAGTCAGGGGGGCGAATCATTTTTTTGCCCGGACGCACTTCCTTGCGTGCGAAGATGTAGCTGGTGGGTCCCAGCAGTCAGGGGGAAACATTTTTTTGCGATTATGGTGGCCCGTCCGGTGGGTCCCCGCTGTCAGGTGGAGGAATAATTATTTTGCGCGTAATAAGGAAGCACTTCCTTGCTGCGGCCGTGGACCCAGCTGCCAGCCTCTCCACGTACAGTCCACATCCGATGGAAGCCGTTCCTTGACCACGTTGACCACGGCGCGCCGAGAGCACCAGGGCGGTGGACGACGGCGAGGCCTAGGAAGGGGACGACGCGGAGCTGGGGAAGACGCGACAGTGGATGCCCATGCGTAGAGGGGTATGAGGGTTCACTGGTTCGCTGCGGTGTGAGGCTGCCGTCGCTGCAGAATAACAGGGGGTGTGGGTTAGTAGAGGGATGGCCTGGCCAGCGGTGGGAGTAATAGGGGGCGGTGAGGCCTCCGCGGCATCGCAGCCGGCCACGGGAGGCAGGAGCACGAGGCACGACTAGTGCTGGTTTGGGCGGCAGGAGCAAGAAGACCAGAGGTTGAAGAAGCACTACGGCCGTTGGATGGACATCTTACGGTCACTAGAGCTAGAATCGTGCATATTGACTAAGTTGACAAAGCCCTCCATCCCCGTCAACTTAATAGGCCCACAAGTCAGCCTGCCACTATACTGGGTCCCAGCTAGCAGGGGGAGTATTCACCTTTTTGTGCGTAATAAGGAGGCACTTCCTTGCGTGCGAAGATATGTTCATGGGTCCGAGCTGTCAGCGGCGGTAACATATTTTTCGCGAAATACATAGGCCCTTTCGGTGGGTCCCAGATGTCAGGTGGAGGAATCATTATTTTGCGCGTAATAAGGAGGCATTTCCTTGCGTGCGGCCGTGAACCCAGCTGTCAGCCTCTCCACGTACAGTCCACTTCAGATGCATGTCGGTCGTTGACCACGTTGACCAGGCCGCGGCGAGAGCACCAGGGCGGTGGACGACGGCGAGGCCTAGGAAAGGAACGACACGGAGGCAGGGAAGACTCGGCAGTTGTTTCCCACGCGGAGGGGAGTGCGACTGTACGAGGGTTTACTGGTTCATCTGCCGTCGCCGGAGAATAACAGCAGGTGTGGGTGAGTAGAGGGATGGCTAGGCCAGCGATGGGAGTACGATGGGGCGGTGAGGCCTGCGCGGCAGCACAGCCAGCCGTGGGGAGGAGGGAGCAAGCAGTCCCGCTGGTGCTTGTTTGAGCGGCTGGAGCAGGAAGAGCAGAGATTGAAGAAGCACGACGGCCGTTGGATGGACATCCAACAGTCACTGCTTGTGCGTCAACCTTTTTTTTAGGAAAGCCCCAAATCTGTGGAAAACAGCATACAACCCATCTGCCATTATTTCAAATAATTTACAGCCCATTTGTTAATTCTTAAGGTTTTTTTGGAGCCCATATTCTTTTTGTTAGCATTACAACCCATATTGTGGCCACGGTTAAAAAATTATATGAAATTTTGCATATTTCGGTGCGGTCTGAACTGTTTTTAATCCCAAAATTTCGAGTCACATTCAAACTGATTTTAAATATAAATGTATATCAATATAAAATCCAACAAATTGTCCATGCATAAAAATCAACTTGTCCATGCATAAAAATCAATGCAATTTAAAATCTCGAAATGAAAAAAAGAAATTTGAAACTAATTGCCGGTTTGATGTGTTTTAAAAATGTACAACCCATTTCTCATTACTGATAGGCCATTTTCTCGGCCAGCCGAATGAAGCTCTCCTCGTCTTGAAAGATTTGCAGCCCAACAGGCCTGATAAAGCGACTTACTTGGCAAATCATAAAAAAACTGGGCTAGCCATTTTCAAAAAGAAAAAAACTACTGGGCTGGTCTGTGGTAAACATAAAAGAGAAGGTTGTCTAGACAGGCCAGAGTGCCCCACACAGCCCAGTTGACACCCTGCTTCCGTCTCAAAACAGATTAGATAAATGCCACTTCAATTATGGCGATTCATAAAAATGCCACTGCAATTTCCAAACTTTAAAAAATGCCACTGCAATTTTTGTAAACTTTGAAAAACGCCACTGCAATTTGCAAACTTTGAAAAACGCCACTCCAAACTTCGAAAAATGCCACTGGAAATGGCATGAAATGGCATTTTTCAAAGTTTGGAAATTGTAGTGGCATTTCTCGGAAACACCAGATTTGGAGTGTCATTTATCAAATTAACCCAAAACAAAATAACTGGGCGAGCTGCTGGGTCCCTGGTGTCAGCCGCTCGTTGTGCAATTCTCTCATTTATTGACTACGTTGACAATGGCATGGGACCCAGATGTCAGAAATCCATTAGGAGGAGCCATTTTTTTATTGGCTTGAAATAAGGAGGCACTTGCTTGCGTACTGCCATGACCTTGGCGGGTCCCTGTTGTCATCCTCTCCACGTACAATCATCTCCTGATTATGTACGCGTCAACTTGGTAGGCCCACAAGTCAGCCTCTAAACCCGTGGGGGACAAATACAACCCATTTAAAAAAATAACAGCCCATTCCATACGTTCAAACGGAAAGTTCAACATTCAGAGCAAAGTAACAGGTCTGGTCCACATATAGAGTACTGAACTTCCACGTTGACAACCATCATAGCCAAGTTAACTATCTACTCCCACTAATACTCTAGTAGCATACAAGTACTAACTTACTCTTAGCTAACTAGACGATGCCGGCCGCCATCTGCGGTACACACTAAACGCCGGCACCGGCGTCCTCTGCCTTGCCTTGGACATGCCAGAGGTGCGATAGGGCGCGTTGCTCGCGCGCGTTGGCCCTTTCCATGCCGGCGTGGTCCACCAAAGCTTCGGCTTCTAAGCGGGAAACCCACTTGACGAGCTGGTAGTAAAAATCGGCGTCGCGAATGCGTGCGTGCCCGACAGCCTCCAGGGCTATTTGCCGGGCGCCGGCCTCCACGTAGCCAGCCCAGTTGCGGGCGCTCTGCTCGCGACTCAGAGCGTCTGTGCGCTGCTGCTCCATGTCCCGCTGGCGGTGCAAATCGGCAATACGCTGCTCCTCCGCCAGGCGGCCGCGCTCCAACAACTCCTCATAGTCTGCATTGCCATCTAAAGACCGATAGAATGCCTCCTCCCTCCGTCTGCCTTCCGGTGAAAAACCGAACACTAGTTCCGGCGGTGACTGCCTCCGGTGTCTCCTATCGCGGACGGGCGGGGGCATGGCGGACGTGGCGAGAGCGAGGATAAGTGGCGAGCGACGTCGGGCCGGTGGGGGCTTATGAGGATAGGGCGGGTTGGGTGATGGTGCCACCGGAGAAGCCCGGGAAACAGTAATTATAGGCGGAAGGTAGGCGAACTAGCGTGTCGCGGGAAACGCGTTGGTCATCGTGGTCATCGGAATTCAATGCATAAGCAGGCATGGCTTAGCACGCCAGCTTGCCGTGGAAAACTAGAAAAACTAAAATTATGACTGTCTCGTCCCATCCCGTCATTGGTGCGCCCCGTCCGTGCTGGGTCGCACGCCGGCATGACGGTCAAACGAGTGCACTCGAATCATCCAGATGAGGTACTCCCTCCTTGTCAAAAATGATTCCACCACTCATCATCTACCTTGGTTGGTTAGATTTTTGAATTAAGCCCTGCAAACCGGAAAGGAGGTAGTACGTGCGTGATCCGCTATTTATTCGTGTAGGATCGAGTAGGTCGGTTTTTGAATTGAGCCCTGCAAACCGGAAAGGAGGTAGCACGTGCGTGATCCGCTATTTATCCGTGTAGGATCGAGTAGGTCGGATAGTGTACGTGTAGGATCGAGTGGGTCGGATGGTGTACGTGTACGATCGCATTAGCTGATGAACGTTCGCTGGGAGATAAGGCATTTGCGAACGTTTTTGCTGGCAGTTTCTTCAGATTCGCATGGCATTTTCTTCAGAGCAGCTTGTCAGTTTCTTCAGAGGTAGGCATTTTTATTCAAAAAACTACCACTTCGGATCTTGCGTCGGAACTAAAACTGCCAGGAGCGCATTAGTAGGCTAGCTAGTGATCGATCAGTAACTTGTAAACACTGAGCGAACAGAAATAAGGAACTGTTAGTAACTTGTAAACACTCAGAACACAGAAATAAGGATCATGCTGTGCACAGCAGTAAGAGCCGATCCGTTCAAAATGTTCACACGAGACTCACAGGCCTGGCATTGTAATATGTTCACATTAGTAGCCCAAATTCAAAACCAACTAGTACGATTCCCATACATAAGATCAACATGTTAATGCATCTCAATGATTCACAGATCATATATAAATATGTAGCTCCAAAAGCAAAGATCTAGAAAAAACATTTGTTCTTCCTACTAACATGGATGCTTCTCTTGGCCAACATTCAGTACAGACTGAAAGACAAATTTGTTTGTGAAGTCTACAATTCCTCTTGCAAACGTAAGTGGTTTCACCAACAGCTGGAAACATGAGAATGAACCACACATGATGGAGGAACATCCACTACAATATGATTTGGTCTTCTCTCGATCACACGGCGAGACTCTTTTCGGAATACAAACTTTAACTTAGGCAAAATGATGCCCATTGTATAATAACACCAAAGCAATGAAGCACCTAGTGTTGGCCAATAAATAGTACAGTACTAATTTTATGCAGTCCATGAAGTGACTATCCAATCTTTCTGTGTCTATTTTCGAATGGCACTACATGCAGTGACTATACTATTCTCTTGTGCACTTCAACCAAAATTGTGGTCACTTTGTGTGTTTGCCAAATAGCAACGGGCAATCATGTTTTGCCCTGGACAATTTCATACTGAATTGATTTGCTGGTTTAGAGCAGAAATATAGCGCCTATTCTTCATCAGACCATGGATATCCATGTTCGCAGTGATGGAAGAGGTGAAATCGATACAACCGAAATTGAGCATCCAATCATTGAATCCTGTCCTGCACCTCCAATGTAGGTCCACCCTGCCAATAAATTCACATGCAAACCACTAGTATTACTATCTAATGAAGGTACAAAAAGAGTAGCAAGATAGTAGCAAACCATGTACCTTCGTAATGAACAGCTCATAGTGCCACCAATTGGATATAAAGGTTTGGAAGAAAATATGCTCTTAATGTTGAACCAGTTGGACTTTTTGTGCAGTTCCACTAAAATTGAGCATCCCTGTTTGCATAGATATTGAAAGTGTGATTACTATAAAAGTGGCACTAGTTGAAGCATAGACTCACAAATATAAGCATTCCAATTTCTTAATGGGAAAAGGTAGCAAGACATTGCGGTGGTTCCCTACATTGGTCGTGATATAGTAGGCCGCTTCAGCCAGGATGATCAGTCCTGCGTTGGTCTCGAGATTGATAGTAGCTGGCCCTTCCCAGAGAATCACTTGTGGTTCAAAGCAAGCGTTTTCAACGCCGATGATTGGTTGAGTTGAAGTTCATTTCATTGCTTGTTATTTATTGTGTGATGAAAACTTTAGTATTTATAATGTATCCTCATTGTCGTTGTGGGTTCATGACCTGTTGTATGTAATAAAATGATATGCCTGTGATAAACTTACTAAATTTATGAATGGCTTTCGAGTCGCTTCTCTGAGTGGGTGCTGCGACGAGGCAAAAATATATTTTCCGAATACATAATTGTACGTGCATTGCAACAGGTTATCGGATGAGGCCAATCAACAATAGTACACTATTTGTACTAGCTTCACATGCTGCACTATCTCTACATCTACGTACGTAATACAACAAGTTTTAAGCTTGAGACTAGCCACCCATCCTCACAAAGAACACTTTTTAACATAGCACAGACTCCAGGAAATTTGGCGACAGTGTGAGGTGGGCCATATGTTAATGTGTTCGCTGTACGTAACCAGCACCTCGAATCCTCGATACTACTACTACTATAAGTAGTAGGTGTAGTAGGGTGGCATGGGCCAGAACAAGCATTGACATCTAGGAGTACGACACACGCCACCAGCACGACTTCCATCTGACACCATATTTCTTGGAGTCCGTGCTACAACAACCTCTTCAACCTCGTCGTTTCTCTAACTCAGCCATTGCGCGGCGGGCGAGGTGGGGGTTTGCCTATAGTCGGTTTCCTCAACTGCGGTCCCACTTGTAAGGCCAACTCCAATGCACGACCCCAAACGGACCTCCGTTTTGCCCGGATTCTGTCCGTTTGGGTAGGGCCATGGGGTCGTGTCTGGGCCATTTCTCGGATGCGGTGGCCGTGCGCCGAACGCGCGGACGCATCCCGGCTGCGTACATTTTTCTTTGCAAACACGTATCTTTTTTTCATCATTGATTTTTTGGTACATGGAAATACATCACCAAATTTTTGACTATAAAAGCAAGACCAAAGAAAATAAGAACCACGAGAATACATTTTAGAAGATATCCAACTTCCATAAGTGCTCCTGTAAGTTGGATTAGTGCCTTCTTGATGAATTCGTTGTTGATCTGCGGAGGCTCGATCTTACGTGCTTCTTTCTTCTTCGAGTGTAAAGAAGTAGACGTGTCTAGCCTCTATTCTATCAACAAGTGCACTAGTGTCATCTCTAGCCTCTATGCTAGCTAAAAGAGCTAGAACATCTACTAAATTGCGCTCTATCAATATATCGTTGTACTCTTCTTCCCAATACCAAAACTTGCATCCATTCTACACAATAAAATTTTAAGTTAGCACAACTAGTCTAATCCGAGAGCACAACCGAAGATTTGGTCGAGTTCTTCCTCCTTTTGCCGACACGTGGGACATCCAGCATCCAGGTCGTGTCATGCAAGAAAATAGAGTGGTAGTTGAAGCCACATGATGTGCATCTTGGGTTAAACTGTAAATAGAATCTTACTACTCTTGAGTAAATCCAAAAGCGGCCACCGAAGATCTTTATTGGATTCGTTTTTCATCACCAGCACGTCGAGGTGAAAGATGTGCAGGTTCAGTGGGTCCTCTTGTGTTTTCACTGACATGTGGGACCGCATATGAGCAAATAGACGATGGGCTCCGTGCGTTTGCTGGCTGGCTGAGAAGAGAGATAGAGGAGGGCAGAGCATGGACTCCAGGAAATTTGTTCTACGTAACCAGCACCTCGATATAGTGGGGTGGCATGGGCCATAACTAGCATTCATGTCTAGCAGTACGACAGACGCCACCCACACGAGTCCCATTCGACACCAATTTTCTTGGAGTCTGTGCTACAACCATCTCTTCTCCCTCCTGTTTTCTCAGCCACCGCACGGTGGGCGGGGTGGGGGTTTGCCGATAGTCGGTTTGCTCAACTGTAGTCCCACTTGTAAGTTAAAATGCAACACAGCACGCATTCCCCCTTGAGCGGCGTGCCGGACCAACCATGTGGGGGTGTGACGCGAACACGGCAGGCTTTTCCTTTTGAACTTGTAACTTGTAAAATTTGGTTCTGCTCCATGGCGCGACCGATAGATAGAAATAACGATTTTCCCTAGAGTAATGAGAAGTTTGGTTCTGGCGCGGTTCATGCATGGAGTACGTACGAAAATTATGAAGTTGATGTGAAAGGTAAGATATTTACTAGTAGTACCATATACTACTACATGGATCTGACGGAAAGATAAAGATACATACGAATCCATCAACGACATCCTCACGCCCTAGTGCACCGGGTCACCAACCTACGTGTGAGGAGCAGCGGCATTGGCGGCAAGCTCAACGTGCTTCTGAACAATGCCGTCCAAGGTTGCCCTGCGGTCCAAGAAGGCCAGCGTCCTATCTTCCTCCTCTTCCATGTAGTAGTCCTTGTGGACGATTTGCGCGTAGATGTGGGTGCTATATCGATGATGTCTTGCTGCCCCAGGCGCTGTGCGGCGAGCGCGACCTCGAGGTGGACATTCTACGGCGCGACGGTGGGCAGTCGCAGGGCCACCAGTGCGTCGAAGAGGTTGTCACCATAGAGGCCGTTGAGGGTGGCAGGCATCGCAGAGCCTGGGCGCGTGGGCTAGAGGCGTACGTCAAGGTCGTCCGCGAGCTTCTTGACGACGGTGAACTTGTCGAGGAAGCCGACGAGTACCTCGTCGAACAAGGAGACGAAGCTGTCGTCCAAGCGGCCCCTCGCCCTGGCGGCCTCAAGCACTACCTGGAGACGTTCCTTGGTGCCGGGCCGCAGGCCGGCGTCGTGGACCATCTGGCACAGCCGGCTGATGCTCGCGCTCATCGCCTCCATGGGTCTAGCTTCTAGTCAACTGATCTTGCGATTGGAGTGATCACTCTTGCCCTTGGGTGCGTGGGTGCATAGGATTTCGTAGATTGGACTGGCGGGAGCCTTTATATGAGAAGTGCAGACTGCGTTGAATTCACGTGCGTGTTGGCCATCTACTCCTCGCCCCTCTACTGCACCTGCCTTTGGCTGTATTACAGGTTGGCCAGCCACCCGTTGGGTCCACGTGTCATACACCCAAAGGCAGGTGCAGTAAGTCAATGAAGCTGCGTCCCCCTCCGTGCCGGTGCAGTATAGTCATCTCACCGGACCTCTAGTTGGGGCCAAATGAGAGAACTTTGATGTTTACTGGTTTATTGGTCCCCTTTGCATTTTGCGCCAAGTTTTGACCTTTGATTTAACTAATAAGATGTTAATGCATGTAACCAAAAATGTTGTGTAAGTGGTTAACTCCCTCCTCGTTTCTTATTTCGTGACATATCAACCAATGAGAGATGTGGGCCGTGCATGCTTTCAATGACTTGAGACTACCAAACATCACATGCAGTGGTTAGTTCATTGCATGTAATCCTATTAAGTAGTAGCAAAAAGACATTAAGTTATCTTTCCGATAGGAATAAAACAATACACCATGTATTTATTTATAGAGGGAGTAGTACATTTTTTATGACATGCATTACCAGATATTGCTAGTCAAATACTAAATCCAGATGGACGTGGTAGTACTACTAAATCCAGATGGTGGTGCTAGTACTAGTAGTAGTACTACCAATGTAGTAGCACTGTACTACCCATTGGTCAAATTATTACGTGCTGCTCCTCACAGTGAAGTGACAAGACCCTACGCCGGAGATGACACCTGAGTATAGGCGCCCTGTTCGGCATACCATAGTCAGCCTCACCGTCTGCAGTCACTATCATCATGGCTATAGACCTAGCCTGCTTACAACTAGCCGTGTTCGACATAATTTCCTATGTGTAGATGCCCGTGCATTGCATGGAACACCAAGATTGGGGGGTGGACGGCGCCGGCAGCGGCCATCGCGCCAGATTTTTCCATGGCCTTCTAGATGTGGTGGGGAGGAGATAAGGCTGATTGTGAGAGACAAGGAGTTGTTTGTAAATAGGGAACAAGTGCGGGCATCTTTTTGCAAAACTGGAGAAGTTTGGTTTGTATGCGTTAGATCTAGATCCGACGGCCATTGGTGAAATATGGCAGGCACAACATCATCACCAACTCAGGACCTGTTTGATTCGTAGGATTTTGAAAATGCGGGAATAGGACACGGCAATATTACAAGTTTCAAACTGATATTACAAATGTTGGGAGTAATGCAGCACCTACGAAGAGGGAATTACTAGGAAGTTTACGTAAGAACTTGCGTTACTTTAGGTGGATGCAGCATTATCGTACAAACTAAAATCCACCGCCCTGACAAGTCACTAATGGGCAAATAAGTTTTCGAGTCTCTGGCCACTTGATGTTTCAAAAACAAATTCAGCTTCTGCGGAGACTTTGTCATTTAGGCTTAGACGCTTGCGGTGATCAGCACGCCATTCATTGTTGCGCCGGAGAATCCCAAACCTCATTACCTTGAGCACACTTGCCTCCAAAACAAAGAACCAGGCCAATTTAATCTCTGATGTGCTGCCTCGGTAGTCGATCAAATCAATTTCTGTAAGATGGAGATCAAGGCATTCGATGAGATTGTTATAGTGCAGCACATTTTTCACTTTCGGGTCTTTTTTTATCTGCAAAAGAAGAGAACATATTAGAGCAGCTGGCTGTATAAGATTGTCGTGTCATCAAGAGGTACCAATATCATTCGCTCATACGATAGGGTTGGCTCGCTAGTGATATTTTTTCACTCTCTCTCTATTTCTCTTTCCTCTCATTTACTTAGGAGTACGTGAAGAGCTTAGGCATTTGTTGCCTTCCACTATGTGGCCGATGCCATATTTCGCAAAAGTATGCCACATAATACACATCGATGTCAAATCAAAAGATTTTGGCACCGCTCTCGCGATGTGAGAGAGTTGGCACCGCTGTGCACACAGACCCACATGTATAAACAAATCAATCAAACCAACTACACCATCCTCTCACTCTCCCAAACAAGTGTTTTTTATTGCCTCGGTCCTCTCTCTCTCCCACGCAAGTGTTTTTTCATTGCGTGAGTTAATTTGGCACCGGAGTAAAGTAGGTGATCCAGATTGGGGCACCAGGTGAGCAATGGAGGGGTATCGATGCCAAATGCATCACAAGTGAATTTGGCACGTGTTTTGGCCTACATAGTGGAGGGCCGTTATAGCCCACTTTTGTACTACCTCTTATTTAGTATAATATTTTGACCATAGATTTACGTAAGAAAATGCCAATGCATGTCACTAAAAATTACACCATTTGAAATTATGTTCAAATACGAATCCAACGATATAGTTCTTAGTGACATGCATTAACATTTTGTCAGTTAAATCTATGGTCAAATTTTTATACTACAAAATAGGAAGAGTAAACCAGGACGGAGGTAGTACTTGCTCTTAGGGTAACCATAGAGTTGCTGGAGTAGTCTAAGTTACTTTCCACTATGACTAGCCTAGGCTACTATAGTAGTACAACAAAAAAAGATGCAGGTGATCACGTGAGAAAAAATACTAAAAACATTTCTTTCGGTGCAGTGCGTAGATGCAGTTTTGAACACTACATTTGTCATCGTAATTTGGGAAAATTAGAAAAAATTAAGCTACGTTGTGATTACCGTTTACTAATAGGAAAGAAGTTTCACCTTGATGAGTAGCTTCTCCGTGCACGGAAAGCATGTAAGGAATCCAACAACTTGATCCAGATTGGGGCCGATAAATTTTATTGCCAAGATCTTCACTGTGCGCATAGACTAGGTCAAGCTTGTGGGAATCATTTTCTGGAAGACGGTCGTAAATACATCAAGAAGAAATTTAAAAATGTGAATTTCAAGAAGACGGAGAAGAAGATGAGTGTTGTACCTGAATGATTACGGATCCAATAAAGAGTTCGGAGAATTTGGCAGACGAGTGCACCAACGCTGTCAATTTAGGCGCGTCAATGACCCTGATTTTTGTTGGACCTTCTAGATCCGATACAAGCAATCTCTCAAGGAAAGGCGCATTCTCAATGACCATAACATGGAACAGCTGGAGTGATCTCTTCCCAATTGATGTCTTGTTGCGGGGCCAGCAAGACACATAAATCCATCGGAGATTCGTCGAGGCGATGTGGAGGCTAATTAACCCGTGGATCTGCTCAAGACGAAGGCACTCGAGCGCAGTACAGCTGCGGAGCAGGTGCTCCATAGCCTTCTTCGAGATGACAATGTCGAAGAGGTCGAGCTGCTTGAGTTGAGGGAGAAGAAGGGCGGGCGCGGCATTAATCTGGGGAAGATGGCAAGAGCTGAAGCTGGCACAGCGCAGCGTTGGCGTGAGGCGGAGCGCGGACGGCGGCAGAGAGCGACATCGTCCAGCTTCAAAGCTGAGCTCCTCGAGCTGATCTACGGCGGGGGATAAGAACCACTCGTAGAACTTGGCTTGGACCTTGCAGTTGGTACTGAACATGCAGATGTCAAGGCGTCTGGCTAGCCCAGGGTGCGATGAAAGGATCTTGGAGACTGCGGCCATGCGTTTGCAATCCCCGTCGGAAAGGCAGTTGTCGACAGTGAGGTTGAGGGGGACGCGGCGCCAGAGGGGGCGCCACCGCCGGGAGAGCAGGGCGGTCCGCACGGCAGATTTGGTGGGGAGAAGGCTGATGATGAAGAGCAGCATGTCGTCGGGGAGGCTGCTGATGAAGTCCAGGCTCGCGGGATGCGATTTTGGCTCGAGCCGCCTCTGCTTGTTGGCTGCCTCGCCGTCCACCTCAACCGGCGGCGACGCCGGTGTACACGTGTGCTGGTGTGTGTTGTGTGCTGGGTGTGCGCGAGTGCGTCCTTCTGTGCATGCCGTCGCGCAGTGGTGAATTGTGCGCGAGTGCGTCCTTCACGCGGAAGAAGTGTGTCCTTAATGCGCCCTCAATTTACTAGCGTGCGAGGTGCTACCCCGAGTGGTTTCAACTTTGTTTACTTCACCGCGTGTCAGATGGGCCTCTAGTTTACTTATTTTCACCCACTGCCACATGGGCCAGCACACGAAGATACAGAACACGAGCTGACAAGGCAGCATGTGGACTGGTTGACCGGTCAACTAAACAATATATGGAGCTATACGCTGACACAGTGAGCGTATAATCCGTCGGTATAGAGTGTTCGAGTGAGAGGGGAGGCCCGTGAGAGATAGCAGAGAGAGAGAGAAAGAGCTACTCCCTCCATTCGATAATGTAGTTCCAACATTTTTTTAAAAGTCAAACTTTTGAAACTTTGACCAAGTTTATAAAGAAATTACTTATATCTACAATACCAAAGATAAATGATAGTATGAAGTAAGTACATGTTGTGATGAATCTAATGATCGTTCCAGATGTAAATGTTTTTCTCCACATATACCTGGTCAAACTTTTCTGAGGTTTGACTTTTCAAAACATCCATATGCTTATGGACGTGAGAGAGTCCCTAACTAGAGAGAGAGAGAGAGAGAGTGAAATATAAAGAGTGAGTGAAAAAAGTGTGTGTGTGTGTAGACATGGACAACACTCGATAAAAGTCGAGAAAAAACATGTGTGTCTTATGCAAACATATCACACATGCATCTTCCACAACGGAAGCAAGGTGAGGAGATGGTGTGTAGTTGTTTGCAACCGAGAGAACAAGACCCCTAGCACGTGGCCAAGAGGGGTCTGACAAACAAGGGAGAGAGGTCGAGAGAGACGTACGGAGAAAATGCAGACATGGGGAGGAGAGAGTGTATGTTCGTCATAGAGAGATCCCCTGGAGATCGTGATGGGACTACATGGGTGGGAGATCGAGTGACAAGGTGTGTGCGCGATAGAAGATACCCCGAGAGATATCGAGATAGACGTATGGATGGAAGGAGACAATACGTGTGTTCCTGATGGCTAGTGAGAGATAATCATACTTAGGGGGGAGTGCTTGCGCCTATGATGGAGTGAGGGATTATGGTACTTATTAGGGGGGTGCGTGTCACATAGAGAGATAACAAGGGTGGAGAGTGTTGGATGTGTCTATATGTATTGCGCGAGCGAGACATGTGTATGTGTGAACCAGGGAGATATAAAGTTTGAGAGAGATTGAGCAGCCCCGATAAGGCTGAGTGGTGCGTCAGATAGCTGAGAGGGGGAAAGAGATATTCCATCCGCTCGATAATGCAGTGCATGTAAAAATTTTAGAAGTCAAACTTTGGAAACTTTGATCAGGTTTACGCAAATGTTATTTATATCTACAATACCAAAGATACATCATACGAAACTACATCTCATGGTGAATCTAATGGTATATGTTTGCCATTCTAGATGTAATTGTTTGTGATAGAGAGATCCCCTCGAGATCGTGAGGGGACTATATGGGTGGGAGATCGAGGGAGGTGCGTGCGCGATAGAAAGATGCCCCGAGAGAAATCGAGATAGACCATGCACATGTTTGTGATGGAGACTAAGATTAGCTAGTCATATACATATAGGGGGGACTGCGTGTGCCTACAATTGAGTGAGAGACCATCATACTTGGCTAGCTAGGCATGAGATTGTGTGTGTGTGCGTGTGAGATGGAGAGAGAACGAGGGAGAGAGATAGAGTTTTAGATGGGCCTATCGAGTGCGAGTGAGATATGCATGTGTATGTGTGACCCAGGTAGATGGAGAGTTTGAGAGAGGGGGGGAAGAGCTCCGAGACGACAGAGTGGTGCATGAGAGAGTTACGGGCAACGAGCCAAGGAATTTGTGTGCGTACAATGAGTGCACCCAAGATATCTAGCTTGGACTAGAGAATCATACATAGTGTGCTAGAGAGACCTATAGATGGAGTATATATGCATGCGAACTAGAAAGACCCCCCCCCCCACACACACACAAAGAGAGAGAGATGGAGAGAAAGCGAGAGGGACCAACAAGGTTTGTGTGTTGGATGTGTGCGACAGAATTGAAGATTGTCGGCGAGAGAGAGAGAGAGAGAGAGAGAGAGAGAGAGAGAGGGAGAGAGAGAGCAGGAGTCCGGGAGAGGGGGATGTCGCGTTTTATGCATCAAAGACTGATATAAACCATGTTTTGATATAAACTTGCATTCAAATATTTAAATTGGAGAACATGTTGTCTGCAATCCACACATAAACAGATATATGCGTATATCAAACAAGTTCATTAATTTGACTTTCAACATGTTCATGGAGTACTATAATACTGTACAACATGCTACTCGATTGAGGTGTTAATTTTGGATTTAGTTCACTATTTTGACCTGGTGAACGAGCTATTTCATTGAATCGAGATATTTCATTTTGGGTTTGATTCCCGTTTTTGAGTGGGTCAACTATTTGTCATATAGTAAATCGCTAGCAACAAGCATGTAAAAACACATTACTCCCGAGCATCATCTCTCCATCTAAAAAAGAAGTGGCAAGCTAATATTTCAAAATTTGATTCGAATCGACTTGGTAAGGTAGACGTGGATGCTCGTTCTCCCAAATTTTGAACGAACCATTAAACATCCTCTGCTCGGTGGAATTCGCCCGAGCAAATAAATGGGAGACTTGAAATTACCGTCCTATGTGGGACACACATCAATTGGCCCGTTGTACATCGAGGGTAGGTTCGTAACTTCATCCAAGCGCGCCTTCTCCTCGGCCAATTTGACATGTGCCGAATAATTCATAAACCATGGTCGGCAAAACACGCTCTCCTCGCCCGAAATAGCTCGCGCCCACTATTTCAAAACACGCTCTCCTCGCCCGAAATCGCTCGCGCCCACTATATTTCAAAACACGCCCTCCTCGCCCGAAATCGCTCCCGCCCACTATTTGGGGAGAAGCAAAGTTACTCTACTATCCCCGACCCTTAGTACACAGACCCAAGCCGAGAAGCCTAAAGGCAGGGGTAGAACTGTAACTCCCCCTCACATTTCAGACAAATGCGTCTGTAAAACATGGTTCCACTCCCCTCCCAATTCCCCCCCATTCATACATCGTGGGCGCCAAATCACCTTCTCCCCGGAAGCTCCCTTCTCCCGAGCCGCGAAACCTCAGCCCCTCCTCCATGGCGCCCCCACTGCACCAATTTCACAGCCGCCCTCCTCCCTAATGCCGGAGACGCTGTCCATTTGCCGTCGTGCACTGGGCCGTGTGCCTCTTACTCCGTGCTGCTGGAGCTGCCTCGACGACGACCGCGTGAACCGTACCAGAGCCGATTCACCCCCGCTGTTGTTCACAGCGCCTGAGCGGCTCCAACTTCGGATCCGTCCAGAGTCCCGGTGCTGGTTCCCCGTAGCCGTCGACCGTCGTGACATCGTTGTTTCCCTGCCGCCGGTCCCCACCGCAACCGCGCCGGCCTCACCGACTCGGCAGCTGGACCTGCCTACTTCACCATGCCGCAAGATAGGTTGCACCCTCATCTCAAATCACTTTATTTAGGCATCGTTTGTCTGAATTTTTATTCTGGGCCAATCGATTCCCAATGGGAAGCAGCACCCCTCGAGGCGGCGGAGCTCCTAGGCTACCGGTTGGCTGGTGTCTAACGTAAGGGTGCGGGGCCGCAAGTTTGCCGCGGAAGCAGCGCTTAGATGGCTATCTTAGAGTTGCGTGGGTTGAAGATACTGCCGCCGCCGGATCTGGATGACGGGGAGTCTTTGTGGATTGGCCCGGGGGCGGCGCAACCACGGCAGTGCGGTGGGGCTGGGAGCAGGGTTTTGGCCGGGGCCACGGACGGCGAAGCAGGTTGCTCTGCCGTTGGTCGTTGTCTCTTCGGGGAAGATTCCTAACAGTGTCAGCCAGGAGGCACAAGACGGCCATCAAGCCATCGGCGTAGATCGGACAGTACCAAAATAAAATAAAATCGTGTGACCCCAATTTAGTCTTCAGTCAATAGACATGTGACCACTCTCGTACCTTGTTGTTGATCTCTTAGTGTATTTCTTCAGATCAAAGAGATGTGTCGTTCTTAACATTATGCGTTATCTGCATCTTCAGCCACACCATCTTCCGACTCACCGCAGCTGCTCCAACAAGGGAAGCATACACCAGAAGGGAGCTATAGTCCCCACTCAACAGTTCCCTGCATCGAATGCGCGTGCCCGACATGGACAGCCACAACAACTGCAGGGCCATCGACAAGTCGGCACATGATGCTCACTCCTATGGATGGCGGCCAGATAGGTTGTACCCTCATCTTACTTGTGTGCAACATTTAGGGCTTTGTTATTCATCTAAGCATGGAAAATAGATTATCACATTTCACTGTATATTCATGCTGATCTCTTACAGGTCTTGTTCAGGGGTTAACGTTGTTCCATAGTTCAGCTAAGATACTTGTTCTTTAGGTAACATTGTTCCATAGTTATCATCCATCAGCCAATGCTATCCCACAGGCTGGTGATTATAGTATTATACCACTTCTAGTATTACCTATGTTGTTCTTTAATACTTTTGTGTGCCATCTAGTTAATCTCGAGTACAAACGA
This sequence comes from Triticum aestivum, assembly GCF_018294505.1. Classification (NCBI taxonomy): domain Eukaryota; kingdom Viridiplantae; phylum Streptophyta; class Magnoliopsida; order Poales; family Poaceae; genus Triticum; species Triticum aestivum. The sequence goes on from NC_057814.1 coordinate 187,880,289, forward strand.
TACATATTTTGTAGTTTCATCTGTGTTCTCCCTTTAGTTTTGAGGCCTATTGCTGCTAGTTAACCCCAGTCCTACTATTTATGTCGTCTCCTACAGGCACTCATTACATAAATCTAACTACTAGTTGTCTTCCATGCATGTCAGATATAATTGCACACACTGATATATCCACAAGAACCTCACGGAGCAATGTAAAGGCCAATAAACTTGATGTCAATGATACCCAATATGATGGAACATGTAAAGGCAGTTCTTCAGAAGACTTGCAGAAAGATGTTGAATCCTCTTCACCCCACAAGGTCCTTGCTCTAACTTGGCCCGTGATATGGGTACAACAAGCATATAATGTCCTCGAGTGTATCTACTCTGCTGCAATGCCATGTGCTTAGCATGCTGATCATGCATGTAAATATGTCATGCCTTCCTGTTTTTCAGTACCTATTCCATTCATGATAACATGTTTTCAAATTCAAGTACTGTCATTCTACTCTATCGCAATGCCATCTGCTTAATTTGGACATCATGCTTCTGAATATCTTATGCATTGTTATTCATCAGTATGTACTTCATTTGTCTACCATACCATGTTTTTTACATTGAAGTGTTGTTCTAGTGCTCTGTTGCAATGCCATCTTAGTTTCCCAATCATACACGTGTATGTTGCCTTAGTTTTTTCTGTACGTATTCCGCTAGCATACAGTTTTACATTCAACTAGTGTTTTTTTACTGTGTTGTCCTGTCGTATCCCTAGATCTTACGCCATACTCCCTCCGTCCGGATTACATGTTGCCGAAATGGATAAAAAAGGATGTATCTAAAACTGAAATATGCCTAGACCCATCCATTTTTTCCGGATGGAGGGAATACATGTCAATATGTCATGCCTTTCTATTCTTCAGTACCTATTCCATCTCTCTGCTATAGCATGTTTTATAATTGAAGCACCATTCTTATATACAAGGCATGCAAGGGGAAGACGACTATGTTAGAATCTGCAGGGTTACAAACCAGGTCTTTGCAAAAGATCCAAATGCCAGGAGATAATAAACCAACTCCAGTTTTTATAGATACTGCTCCACCACAGAAAAACCCAACTCCTACTGATAATAAGCAGATTCCAGTGGCCAGAACTAGTCCGCTCTAGTCCAGCAAAAGAATGTCAACTCCATTCTAAGAAGCGTGTGCGTATCCTCGCATCATGAAATTTCATAGCATTCTGATCATATATTCTACATGTTTCTTACCCATCTCTCTTTTAGAAAATAAGGTTAAATGATAGAAGACTTCCTTCATTGGGATTGTATTCGAGGAAAATATCTTGCAGGAATTCTTTGTGCTCCAATGCTGATGTAAGTACCTGTTGTATATCACTATATTTTTACATCAGCATGTATTTTGTTAATCGGCGTGAATCCAACCTTTATCTGATCTAAAATTAGTTGTAGCAAAATGTTAAAGGCACCAATGTTGATTTTTGTAAAGAAAACTGCCTGGTAGTTTTGCATACTGAGCTGCATGAGTGTACTATCTCATATCATGCACATTACTGAATTGTAGTGCTGCTCTAGTTGCCCATTCATTCATTGTGTCAATGTTGCTTTCGTATTACCTTACCTGGCTGATGATAGCTGTGCCAGATTGTCTTAATTTGGTGTTGGCTAGTTGCCCAAACGTTCGTTGTGCCAATGTTGCTTTCCTATTATCTGACTTGACCAATGATAGCAATGCTAGTGTCTTAATTTGGTGCAAGCTGCTGAAGATAAGAAGACAAACTCTGAAAACAGCAAGGCAACCACATTGTTTCTTTCCAATAAATCTAGGCCAGGTAATATGGCAATAACTCATGATTAATCTGTTTGGTTCACCTCCTAATTTATGTTATGATGCAGTGGTCGAGACACTCTCCACCATCAATAATACAAGCCTGCCAAAATCTCCATCTGAATCTGTTCAGTATCCTCTGTCTCGAATGCAACGGAAAAAATGTATGTTTGTGAACCAATTAATGGCTGAAGGAATGATGGAAATGGTGGAGGAATCAGAGGTGCAGAGTCGTGCGACACAACAACTGATCAATGTTTTCAGAGACGGTGTAGCAATGTTTTCAGATTGATGCGAGTGCAAATAAATGAACAGAACCTAACGATCTACAACGTCACAATCTGCAACCTCAGCACGGGCTCGAACTGACGATGGGCTGCAATGATGTCAAATCTTTAACAGGTCGTTGACGGGCCGAATTGGCACATCTCGTATGGGCCGTGGGCTTAAATGGACCTGACACAAGTAGGCCTTATATGTGCCGGCCTGCTAATTTTTACTGGGCCGGCCTTTTTCACCGGAATGGGCCACTGTTGGGCCATGCCACGTGTTGACCTATCATAGGCGCCTCCTGTCCAATGAGTGGATGACATCTGTCCCAACGGTGAGCCGACACGTGTTTCCTCCAGCCAATGATGATTTTACACGTGGAAAATCCCCATTGGTCGGGGCTGTTAACGGGTTATCGGATCCAAAACCGGACCCGATAGCTTAACGGCGTTCCGTTACGGTGGATGCCACGTGTCAGTCACCCTTGATGAAAGCACTTCTGTGACGCGCGATTTATCGTCATGGAAGTGGACACTTCCGTGATGATAATTTTGGTAATGTCATGCAACACTTCTACGACAGCACAGGTATGACTATCTTGATTCTGTCATAAAATCGTCATGGATGTACATGCATGACAAAAAACGCGACCTACTGTGACAAACACGTATCATCACGGAAGTGTATTTTTTGTAGTGTTGGTGGCAGTGATTGAAGAACTCTGTCAATAACACTATCATCCAGAAGATTAACTCCCAACTGAGTCAAGTGGTTATGATACCCAGACATTCTGAGTATGTGTTCACTGACAAAACTATTCTCCTCCATCTTGCAGCTATAGAACTTGTTGGAGACTTCATATCTCTCAACTCGGGCATTTGCTTGAAATATTAACTTCAACTCCTGGAACATCTCATATGGTCCTTGACGTTCAAAACGTCTTTGAAGTCCCGATTCTAAGCCGTAGATCATGGCACACTGAACTATAGAGTAGTCATCAGATTGCGTCTGCCAGACGTTCAAAGCGTCTACATTAGCCGGAGGGGGCTTGTCACCTAGCGGTGTACCAAGGACACAATCCTTCTCTGCAGCAATGAGGATAATCCTCAAGTTACGGACCCAGTCCGTGTAGTTGCTACCATCATCTTTCAACTTAGCTTTCTCTAGGAACGCATTAAAATTCAAGGGAACGGTAGCACGGGCCATTGATCTACAACATAGATATGCAAAAACTATCAAGACTAAGTTCATGATAAATTAAGTTCAATTAATCATATTACTTAAGAACTCTCACTTAGATAGACATCCCTCGAGTCATCTAAATGATCACGAGATCCAAATCAACTAAACCATGTCCGATCATCACGTGAGATGGAGTAGTTTTCAATGGTGAACATCTCTATGTTGATCATATCTACTATATGATTCACGCTCGACCTTTCAGTCTCCAGTGTTCCGAGGCCATGTCTGTACAAGCTAGGCTCGTCAAGTTTAACTCGAGTATTCCACATGTGCAAAACTATCTTGCACCCGTTGTATGTGAACGTAGAGCTTATCACACTCGATCATCACATGGTGTCTCGGCATGACAAACTGTCGCAACGGTGCATACTCAGGGAGAACACTTATACCTTGAAAATTTTAGTGAGGGGTCATCTTATAATGCTACCACCGTACTAAGCAAAATAAGATGCATAAAAGATAAACATCACATGCAATCAAAATAGGTGACATGATATGGCCATCATCACCTTGTGCCTTTGATCTCCATCTCCAAAGCATCATCATGATTTCCATCGTCACCGGGTAGACACCTTGATGTCCATCGTAGCGTCGTTGTCATCTCGCCAATTATTGCTTCTACAACTATCGCTAACGCCTAGTGATAAAGTAAAGCAATTACATGGCGATTGCATTTCATACAATAAAGCGACAACCGTAAGGCTCCTGCCAGTTGCTGATAACTTTTACAAAACATTATCATCTCATACAACAACGTATATCACATCATGTCTTGACCATATCACATCACAACATGCCCTGCAAAAACAAGTTAGACGTCCTCTACTTTGTTGTTGCAAGTTTTACGTGGCTGCTACGGGCTTCTAGTAAGAACCGTTCTTACCTACGCATCAAAACCACAACGGTGTTTCGTCAAGTTTGCTGTTTGAACCTTCAACAAGGACCGGCCATAGTCAAATTCGATTCAACTAAAGTTGGAGAAACAAACATCCGCCAGCCACCTTTATGCAAAACTAGTTGCATGTTTGTCGGTGGAACCGGTCTCATGAACGTGGTCATGTAAGGTTGGTCCGGGCCGCTTCATCCAACAATACCGCCGAATCAAAATAAGACATTGGTGGTAAGCAATATGACTATTACCGCCCACAACTCTTTGTGTCCTACTCGTGCATATCATCTACGCATAGACCTGGCTCGGATGCCACTGTTGGGGAACGTAGCATGCAATTTAAAAAATTTCCTACGCTCACGCAAGATCTATCTAGGAGAGGCATATCAATGAGAGGGGGAGAATATGTCCATGTACCCTCGTAGACTGAAAGCAGGAGCGTTTGTTTAACGTGGTTGATGTAGTCAAACATCTTCTCGTTCCGACTGATCAAGTACCGAACGTATGGCACCTCCGAGTTCTGCTCACGTTCAGCGCGATGACGTCCCTTGAGCTCTTGATCCAGCAGAGTGTCAAGGAAGTAGACGAGTGCCGTCAGCATGATGGCGTGGTGATGGTGATGGTGATATGATCCTCGGAGGGCTTCGCCTAAGCACTACGAGAATATGACCGGAGCGTAAACTGTGGAGGGGGGCGCCGCACACGGCTTGGAACAATTGATGTGTGTTCTAGGCGCCCCCTCCCCACGTATATAAAGGAGGGAGGGGGAGGAGGCCAGCCCTAGGCGCGCCCAAGTAGGAGGAATCCTACTTGGGCTCCTAGTCCAATTCGGCCCCCTTTCCTTTTACCGGAGTGGGAAAGGGGGAAAGAGAGAGAGAGAGAGAGGGGGGGGGGAGAAGGAAAGAGGGGCGCCGCCCCCTCTCATAGTCCTATTCGGCCTCCTTCCCTATGGGGGGCGCGCCACCCCTTTGTGGGCTGGTGTGCCTCCCTCCTATGGCCCATATGGCCCATATCTTCCCCCGGGAGGTTCCGGTAACCCCCCGGTACTCCGATATGTACCGGATACACTTCGAAACACTTCCGGTGTCCGAATACTATCATCCAATATATCAATCTTTACCTCTCGACCATTTCAAGACTCCTCGGCGTGTCTGTGATCTCATCCGGGACTCCGAACAACATTCGATCACCAAATCAGATAACTCATATAATACAAATTGTCATTGAACGTTAAGCGTGCGGACCCTACGGGTTCGGGAACTATGTAGACATGACCGAGATACCTCTCTGGTCAATAACCAATAGCGGAACTTGGATGCTCATATTGGCTCCCACATATTCTACAAAGATCTTTATCGGTCGAACCATAATGACAACATACGTTATACCCTTTGTTATCGGTATGTTACTTGCCCGAGATTCGATCGTCGGTATCTCCATACCTAGTTCAATCTTGTTATCGAAAAGTCTCTTTACTTGTTCCATAATGCATCATCCCGCAACTAACTCATTAGTCACATTGCTTGCAAGGCTTATTATGATGTGCATTACCGAGAGGGCCCAGAGATACCTCTCCGATACTCGGAGTGACAAATCCTAATCTCGATCTATGCCAACCAAACAAACACCTTCGGAGATACCTATAGAGCATCTTTATAATCACCCAGTTACGTTGTGACATTTGATAGCACACAAGGTATTCCTCCGGTATCCGGGAGTTGCATAATCTCATAGTCAAAGGAATATGTATAAGTCATGAAGAAAGCAATAGCAATAAAACTTAAAGATCATTATGCTAAGCTAACGGATGGGTCTTGTCCATCACATCATTCTCCTAATGATGTGATCCCGTTCATCAAACGACAACACATGTCTATGGTTAGGAAACTTAACCATCTTTGATTAACGAGCTAGTCTAGTAGAGGCTTACTAGGGACACTGTGTTTTGTCTATGTATCCACACATGTATCAAGTTTCCGGTTAATAAAATTCTAGCATGAATAATAAAAATTTATCATGATATAAGGAAATATAAATAACAACTTTATTATTGCCTCTAGGGCATATTTCCTTCAGACCTAAGGTTTATCAATCTTTGGGAGGCGTAGGATGAAGATGGTCTCCTTCAAACAACCCTGCAACCAAATAACAAAGAGTCTGTTGTGTCCCCAACACACCCAATACAATGGTAAATTGTATAGGTGCACTAGTTCGGCGAAGAGATGGTGATACAAGTGTAATATGGATAGTAGATATAGGTTTTTGTAATCTAAAAATATAAAAACGGCAAGGTAACTAGTAACAAAAGTGAGCAAAAACGGTATTGCAATGCTTGAAAACAAGGCCTAGGGTTCATACTTTCACTAGTGCAAGTTCTCTCAACAATGATAACATAATTAAATCATATAATAATCCCTCAACATGCAACAAAGAATCACTCCAAAGTTTCTATCGGAGAACGTAGGACGAAACGTGCATCAACCCCTATGCATAGATTACCCCACTGTCACCTCGGGAATCCGCGAGTTGAGTGCCAAAACATAAATCAAGTGAATCAATAGAACATCCCATTGTCACCACAGATATCCCATCGCAAGAAATACATCAAGTGTTCTCAAATCCAATACTCAATCCAACATAACGAAACCTCAAAGAGCAAGACTCAATTCATCACAAGAAGGTAGAGGGGGAGAAACGCCATATGATTCAACTATAGTAACAAAGCTCGTGGTACATCAAGATCGTGCTAAAGCAAGAACACGAGAGAGAGAGAGAGAGAGAGAGAGATCAAACACATAGCTACTGATACATACCCTTAGCCCCGAGGGTGAACTACTCCCTCCTCGTCATGGAGAGCGCCGGATGATGAAGATGGCCACCGGTGATGGTTTCCCCCTCCGGTAGGGTGCCGGAACGGGATCCCGATTGGTTTTTCGTGGCTACAGAGGCTTGCGGCGGCGGAACTCCCGGTCTAGGTTTATTTCTGGAGGTTTTGGGATTTATAGGAGGTGTTGGCGTCGGGGACAAGTCAAGGGGGCCCATGAGGCGATGACAAGGCAGGGGGCGCGCCCTCCACCCTTGTGGTTGCCTCGGGACTCCTCTCCGATATCTTTTCATTCTAGTATTTTTTATATTTTCCAAAAATGTTCTTCATAAGTTTTCAGCTCGTTCCGAGAACTTTTATTTCTGCACCAAAAAACGACACCACGGTAGTTCTGCTGAAAACAACGTCAGTCCGGGTTAGTTCTAATCAAATCATACCAAAATCATATAAAATTGTTGTAAACATGGCATGAATACTTCATAAATTATATATACATTGGAGACGTATCACGGCTGCTCAATCTTGCCCGGAACAGCTGGATCCGTCCCCAACGTGGCACCAATTGAAGCTTCCACCCGGATCCATGGCGACGGTGGCTGCAGCCTACTGGCAGAAAAAATTGTGGCCTTCACGCTCGAATCTTGGTGGAGAATATGCGGGCAAGGACTGCCAAAGCTATCCACAGCTCGGGATGGCCAGAGGAAGCAAGAATCGCCGGAGATTTGGGGTGGGGGTGGAGGCGGTACGACAGGCGGGCGCAGAAAGTTCCCTCCCACCAAGACTCTCAGGGGATAGGGGAAACCGCAATGGAGGAGAGAAAAAACACAATATTTGACGGTCGAGGGCGATTTTTACAGGTCGCCCTACAAAAATTACCAGCTGGCCAAATATACGGTACCTGTTCTGGCTGGTTTTTCAGTCCGGTGCCGTATATCGGCTGTTATTTTATGGGCCGGGCGATTATAGCGGCTCTTCTAGAGATGCTCTAAGACTTATTAGGCCGTGTACAATACTAGGTGCTTGGGAGGTGCTTAAAAAAATAAAACGGGTACTGAAGCACTAGTGTCTATTTCTACAGGAAATACGCCTAATTAAGCGTTTACACTGTACAAATAAGGACCGGTGCTTAAGAAAAACTTGGTTTATTTCTCCAAGCACCTCTACTAAATACTTTGCATTATACCAGGCCTTTGATCACTACTTTAGTGATCTTAGAAGTCTTATTTCTTTTATAGAGAGAGTATAAACTAAGCCTAATTTCCAATTCCATATGTATTACTTTGACATAGTAGAGCTCGTTATCGACCGAATCAGAACGCTTGCGAGCTCAGAGCTTGATCATGTAGGTCATTGTCATCTTCAATGGAGACGATGAGATGGGCGAGAAGGGTGTAGTGCCATTGTTGGAGATTGGGATGCGACATCAGCAACTATTCATGCAACTCGTGGTGGATATGGGGGGAGATTAGTGTGAGATCTCACATTAGATGAGATCAATAAGATTGATTTTTTTGAAAAAAGATGTACATGTTCAAACATTCTCAAAAAAATGTAGACACACATCAATGATTGATGTTCAACCTCAAAAAATTTCAGCTCCTAATTTGACCTACATTACTATAAACCAAAAAGACAAAATTGGACTTGAATAGTGTCAAAGTGGCTCTCCAGCGACTCCGGAGGCCGCCGCTGCCGCACTTCTAGAGGCCTCCACCACCGCTACTCTCCCTCGCCGTCGCCAGAGGAGGCCGTCGGGCTAAGACCCGCGGCGGACGGCGGCGATGAGGACATGCGCCTATTCTCCTTCGTGCGTCCAACCCCCGCATCAGATCCAAGGTCCTCAAGGCGCCATGGACGGTGGCCTTCGAGTCCTCGATCCATTGATCTACCAACGACTTGGCCACTATCTGCGTCCATCCGGGGATGCATGTGTCTGCTGCATGCCATGTTTGGATCGCCTAAGCTTCCCTGCCAGATCCCAGCCTCCCGGCCGCCCCCAAAAGGATCTGACGTGGGTGATGCAGCCAAGCGGCTGTTGGGTAACGTAGCAATAATTCAAAATTTTCCTACGTGTCACCAAGATCAATCTAGGAGATGCTAGCAACGAGAGAGAGGGAGTGCATCTTCATACCCTTGAAGATCGCTAAGCGGAAGCGTTACAAGAACGCGGTTGATGGAGTCGTACTCGCGGCGATTCAAATCGCGGAAGATCCGATCTAGCGCCGAACGGACGGCGCCTCCGCGTTCAACACACGTACAGCCCGGTGAAGTCTCCTCCTTCTTGATCCAGCAAGGGGAGAGGAGAAGTTGAGGGAGAACTCCAGCAGCACGACGGCGTGGTGGCGATGGAGCTCGTGGTTCTCCGGCAGAGCTTCGCTAAGCACTACGGAGGAGGAGGAGGAGTTGGAGGAGGAGAGGGCTGCGCCAGGAAAGGGGTGCGGCTGCCCTCTCTCTCCCTCACTATATATAGGGGAAAGGGGGTGGAGGAGGCGCCCTAGGGTTCCCTAGGGGAGGGGCGGCGGCCACAGGGGAAACCCTAGATGGGTTTGGGCGCCCCCACCCCTGGGAAACTTGCCCCCCAAGCCGGGAGGGGTGGCTGCCCTAGGGGAGGCGCCCCACCTCTCCACGTTACGTGAGAGGGGTTGGGAGGGGCGCACAGCCCCTTAGTGGGCTGGTGTGCCCCCTCCCCTTGGCCCATAAGGCCCCCCAACGCTTGCCGGGGCCTCCGAAACACCTTTCGGTCACGCTGGTCATCACCCGGTACTCCCAGAACAATTCCGGACTCCAATACCCTTCGTCCAATATATCGATCTTCACCTTCGGACCATTCCGGAGTTCCTCGTCACATCCGGGATCTCATCCGGGACTCCGAACAACCTTCGGTAACCACATACTATTTCCCATAACAACTCTAGCGTCACCGAACCTTAAGTGTGTAGACCCTACGGGTTCGGGAACCATGCAGACATGACCGAGACACCTCTCCGGCCAATAACCAATAGCGGGATCTGGATACCCATATTGGCTCCCACATGTTCCACGATGATCTCATCGGATGAACCACGATGTCGGGGATTCAATCAATCCCGTATTCAATTCCCTTTGTCCATCGGTATGTTACTTGCCCGAGATTCGATCGTCGGTATCCCCATACCTCGTTCAATCTCGTTACCGGCAAGTCTCTTTACTCGTTCTGTAACGCATGATCCCGTGACTAACTCCTTAGTCATATTGAGCTCATTATGATGATGCACTACCGAGTGGGCCTAGAGATACCTCTCCGTCATACGGAGTGACAAATCCCAGTCTCGATTCGTGCCAACCCAACAGACACTTTCGGAGATACATGTAGTGCACCTTTATAGCCACCCAGTTACGTTGTGACGTTTGATACACCCAAAGCACTCCTACGGTATCCGGGAGTTGCACAATCTCATGGTCCAAGGAAACGATACTTGACATTAGAAAAGCTCTAGCAAACAAACTACACGATCTTGTGCTATGCTTAGGATTGGGTCTTGTCCATCACATCATTCTCCTAATGATGTGATCCCGTTATCAATGACATCCAATGTCCATGGTCAGGAAACCATAACCATCTATTGATCAACGAGCTAGTCAACTAGAGGCTTACTAGGGACATGTTGTGGTCTATGTATTCACACATGTATTACGGTTTCCAGTTAATACAATTATAGCATGAACAATAGACAATTATCATGAACAAGGAAATACAATAATAACCATTTTATTATTGCCTCTAGGGCATATTTCCAACAGCGGGCGGGGTGGTGACCAGTCTGGTCTACGGCGGCGGCCCTGATGTGGAATTGTGGTGCCACCGAAAGGTCTTCGCGAGGGCTTCTCTCTCCAGATCCGGTGGTTGTCTTGGTGGTGAGATGCAACCTATGAACGACGGCTTGACGCAGAGGATATGGTTGTGCAGCAGCGACGACCCAACGCGTGTAGCTGCTTGGATGGCGGAAAAGTGGTGGCGACAGCACATGATTGACTTCGATGATGGTGCCTTATTGAGTACCAAGTCTCGACCTCCGTGGTGAAAACCTTGGTCTGACCCGAGTTGGTCATACCTGGCAATGGTGATGTTTCTGCGTTGTTACCTTGATGAAGGCATTGCTCGGATACGCTCGGACTAGTTCTTCAGGGTGAAAATCTAGATTCTGGCCTTTGGTGGCTGGATCCGGTGACGGTGACGCTTGAGTGTCACTCCCTTCCTGAAGGCGTTGCTGTTGAAGAATCTCTTTGTCCTTGTGGTGTCATGAGATGTTTGGTGCGGATACGGTCACTGTTGTAGTTTGTCGATCACGGATTTGATAGTTTCGGGGTTTTTCTTTTTCCTCGCCTAGGCATAGCTTTGGTCTTATATGACTTTGCTATTTGCCGGTGTTTTTTGTGTGTGTGCGTTGGTATTGGCTGCGTGCATCCTAGATATGCAGAAAGCCGGGTGTGTACTCATTTTGTTTATATCTACTTGATGCTTCATTTTGAGTCAATAAAATCCACCCTTTCTCGAAAAAGAATAAGCTGCCACTATTCACATTCCAATTTTTTTCCTGAATCTCCAAATGTGCACCGAGTTTTTTTTTTTCGATGAATGTACACCGAGTTTTGATCTGATTTTTTCGGAGTTGTAAACATACCGCACATGGATGTTGTCAAATAATTTTAGATTTTTTTAAATGTATAAAGTATGAATTTTGGGGGTTGATCTCATATAAGTCTCCCCGTGGATATGGCCGCCATGGACGCCCGTAGCTGCTCTCCTGAGCCGCCGTTACCCGTAACGACTTCCCGGGGATTTAGGAACGAGGATGTGGGAGCGACATCGACCGTCCACGGAAGCAAGATCGACGGCCTCCCGGACATCCGAGCAAGACCACAGATGGAGAACGTGCCCGAAGGAACTGGTCCAGCAGCGGGGGAATTCCATCCGAACAAGCCCATTTCACACGTTCCCTGGAGCGCCGCGATTCACGGCCGGCCGCCGCCCGCCGACCGCCGCGAGGCAAGAAAAGGAAAGAATTTCCCCGGAAGAGATGGTGTACGCGCCGCCGCCCGACGGCATGGGCCTGGAAATCGACCTCGACCTGGACCCGGAGGACCTCCACCCGACGGTGCCCCTGAAGAAGGTCCCCGCGGGGGACCTCTTCGAGGCGGCGCGGGCCGGCGACTGCGACCGCCTCGCGCTCCTCCTCGAGGCCGGCGCCAACGTCAACGCGCGCGACCGCTGGGACTCCGTCGCGCTCTACTACGCCTGCCTCGCCGGCCACGCCGACGCCGCGCGGATGCTGCTCGAGGCCGGGGCCGTCTGCGCCGAGCGCACCTTCGACGGCGACCGCTGCCACTACGCGGCGCTCAACCTCGACCTCCGGAGGCTCCTCAAGTCGTTCGAGGCGCGGCCGCCCCCGCTCGCGCCGCTGCCCGCCGCGCTGCGGACCACCTTCCTCGCGTGCCCCGCCAACCGCGCCGCCTACCTCGAGATGTTGCTCCAGGAGGGCGCCACCGCCGAAGCCGCTGCGCTAGCTGAGGCCGAAGGTCAGCAACTTCTTGGCTTGCTTGCCGCCTGGATTGCAAATGCAACTGGAGTTGTGGATGCCAATCGGATTGGATGTTATATGCAAGGATTGACAATACTAGATGGTTGGATTTGGGGGCGAAAAGAACAGTTGATTTCTGTAGTTACTGTGATTACCAATCAGACCACTATTGCATATATAATACTAGTGATCTAAACGCTCTTATATTAGTTTACAGAGGGAGTATATTGTATGTCACTGGAAAGATTGCACATTTGAAATGCACCGTAGGTAACCAATTCATCTAGTTATATACCAATTCAGTACGAATATATGTCTGTCTGAATTATTTGAGCCAGCACAATGTGCACTGTATTTCTCAAGAACAACAGTGGTTCAGTGAAAATGTAAAGATATTGTTGAGATATGTTCCTTTGATTTTCTTTTCTGTAGTATAAAAATTTCTTATTCTGTGTAAGTGGTTAGGTGAAAATAACAGCTTTATATTTTCACTTATTTTGTGGAAGATTATACAACTGATAAGTTTTGTGTTAACAATTTTTGTGCAGGATTTGGGCCAACAGATGGTGCATCAACTGGCAGTCTGTTCCCCCCAGATATTACATTTTACGTGGATGGAAAACCTATTGAAGCTCATCGGATCATCCTTTGTGCTCGATCGCCCTTCTTTGAACATAAATTCGAGACAGACTGGAAAAACAGGAAGGAAGTGAGATTTTCTAATAAAAAATTATCATTTGGTGCCTTGTACAACCTTATCCATTTCTTCTATGCCGATAGACTCGAGGCTCCAGTAGATGAAATGGAAAGTTTGTCACGCACTTGCAAAGTTTGCAAGTGTGAGGAGTTGCGTAAGTTAGTTGATAAAGAAATTCTGCATCTTAGGTTTGCACTGTATAAGTCAACAAGTAAGTTGGGTTTGGAAAATTCACAGAGTCCGAGACGGTTCATTTTACTCGGGCAGTCATTGCCACGAGAAGATCGTCTTCCATCGGCATTGCGGCGTGTTCTTCAGAAATGTCTAGCTAATTCAAGAGAAGAAGAGTTCAAAAAAACTCTAGCAAATGAGATCTGCAGAAACTGGAAGGATGATGATCTTGCTGATCTCACTGTAAAAGTAGATGATACAGTCTTTCGTTGCCATCAGGTGATTTTGGCCTCAAGGTCAGAGTATTTTAAAACCAGACTATCTCGAACAGTGGATTTTCTTGAAGGTAACAATCGAGTGCATGCATCTCTGGGTCTCCCATTTCTTGAGGAGCATGACCTGAGTACGGAAGCATTTGAAAAGATGCTTGAATACATGTAAGATCCCTTTGCACTTTTTCTTGCTTAACCATTATTGTTATTGTTACTGCTCTTGTCTGGTTTATTCCCTGCTTGTGTTAATTTTAGGTATACTGACAATCTGGAGCATATGCATCCAACCCAGGTAAGATATACTACAAAACATGGTTAAGTTACCTATTCTTACAAAATACTGAAGTCGCTTCAGTTTGTTGCGAAACTAAACTGAAGTAAACCTATCCCAGGCTGAAGAACTATTTGATGTCGCATCGAGATACCTGCTGTTTCCCCTTAGGCGTGCTGTAGCTGATTTACTGTTACCAAATCTGGAACATGTTTCACCTGCAGAGCTGTGCCATTGGTTGATCTTGTCAGACATGTATGTGCTCGTCATGCTTGATATCTTCTGTCACCGTATTATCTGATTTGTAGCTGAGGCCAATATTTTCTCCAAATGCAGTTATGGCGTTATGAAAATAAGGGAGTACTGCCTGGATATCATTGCCTACAATTTCGAGATGTTTGCGGACATAAGAGAGTTCAGGGCTTTGCTCTTGACACTCCCACCGCCATCTGCAAATGACGCACTACGAACGACTCGTCCCAGCCAGCCCGGGGCTGCAGGGCACACTGACCAAGGCAATATTCTCGATGACTTGCGTGAGAAATGGTTGGAAGCGGAGGCTGCTGAGCTAGACGAGAGAGATCAGAGCGCAGCGCTGTTTGACCAGCGACTGGAGATGCTCATGCTTGTTGCGGAGCGGGAAGCCTGTGATGATGACAATGCTGCCCTCCACTGAGGGCTGGAACTCTATACCTTTCTTGTGTAGCTCTTCCTTTTGTAGTCTTTGCTGGAAGGGACTGATGTAGTGTTTCTGAATTACATGTCTCCCCTTTGTTTTACAATGGATGCTTCTTACACTGGAATGAAACCTTTTTGGAGCTTCAGCATGTTTCTGACTTGTTGCACAGTATCTCAATGGTAGTACGTAGCTGATTTATTGTTTTAGCAAACGTAATGGCCGATGTTTAAAACAAACAGTGTTTTTTTTGCTTAAGTGATACCATCTGGCGATAGATGTTTAAAACAAACAGTGTTTTTTTTTTTTTGCTTAAGTGATACCATCTGGCGATACGGGCCATCATACGGTGATGCTCTGTTACAAGATTACTTTTGTATGGAACTTGAAACACCAGTTTTTCTATCAGATCTGATGGCTCGTCTTGATGAATCGTTGTCCTTAAGCAGAGAAGTTTACTGTTTTTTGTTATTAATCTATGTATGTAAGCCAGTTGGGAAACCTGAAAAAACCATGTGCCCTACTTGCATCAAATATCGACAAGGACCTCTTTGAATTGTAGGGATTTCAAAGCCCCAGGGAAAGGCGTAAAAATGTGTGTGCATTCTTATGAGCCCACTTCTAGAGAAAATCTTGCATGAGCTTAAAACTCGTCTTATTTTACTTTGAGGATGAATTTTGATGTAGGGTGGAAACCTAGGGACTGATTTTTCACGATTTGAAGGGGGATTCCCGAAGAACACGATGAACACACAAGGAAAAACACGAGGGGAAACGAGAGGAAACACTCAAATCAACGAGAAACGATCACATATGTGCTAGATCCACATACACACGAAGAGATACTCGATCCAAATCCAACAAAGGACGATACAAACGGTAGCTAGTTCATCCCAATCCGTGAGGAGTTGAGGTCTTGAATCCACGAGGGGATCTTCCCTAGACGGGGTCTTGAATTCACTTGGGGGATCTTCTCCTAGGAGGCCTTGGTCTCCAATAGAGTAGGTGTACAAGTGGATGAGCAAAGCTCTATCTCTAATGAGCTCTAATCTTTGCTAACCCTAAAAAGAGGGGGGTGATGGTCTATTTATAGTCTAGGGACGAATGGGTAAGAAAGGGAGAGGTTACATGGCTCTCTGGCCGGTTGGCACGCGCAGGTGCCGGACGTCTGGGCGTAGGGCCAGATGTCCGGGCGTTCGAGGGGGTCCGGTCTCTGTTCGGTCCTGGACTCCTCACGCCGGATTTCCGGGGCGATGCCGAACGTCCGGCCTTTCACCAGGTGCCGGATGTCCGGGGGTCAGCCGGATATCCGGCCGCTATAGAGTCGCCTGGCGTCCGTTCTTCTCTGGACTTCTTCGGGTTGGTGGCGGCGAATGTCCGGGCTCCTGTCGGATGTCCGGCCACTTTAGCTCCGTGGAGACTCCACTTGAGGCCCTTGTCGCTCCGCTTCCGTGTGGACTTGTACTATGCTTCGAGCATCTCTATGGTCGTCTCCTCGGATCCTGAGCACACGCAGTGTCTTTGCATTAGGTAGTAACCATGTTTCGCATGAATGGAAAGGGGAAGCATTTAGGAGCGGGTTCACCTTGTGTCCAATGGTGTATGCTTGAGGTCTCGTCGTATGTCCACTTAGGGCTCGGGAGTAGTTGTAGTGTACATGGGGATGACCGTAGGATGCTCCGCATCATCTCCTCCCCCTCCCCCCCCCTCGGCAAAGATCCGACCTCAGATTGTAAACCTCATCACCATGGAAACGGTTGTCATGGACGAACTTGTAGTTGGATGGAGTTGAAGACATGGAACAATCCAAGTAGTCCAGGGCGTCTCCGGAGTGGTATACATGCAAAAAGAGCAAACACAAACGACACCCGGAAATAAAATGGTTAGTGCACACATAGTGTCCATCAAGTAAGCATGAAGTTCGTCCGATAATAATGTTCTTGACAAGGCACAAGATGCTTATCCAAATGATGTAAAATGACATGTAAAGCATTCATGTTGTCAAATTCATTTGTTGTATGCACAAAGGTGTTGTAAATGTGATTAATGCGACCATTGTGCAAAGTGATGTCATAATGGGATGGTGTATCAAAAGCATGAACATGATAATTGGTGCTCAATGTGATTATGTTATCATGCAATTGATGGTAGGCAATGTGATCATTATGTATGAATATGCCATCAAGGAAGATCACAACAAATTTGCTAAGAAAGTGCACAAGCTCATACATCATGGATGACATGAGAATAGAAGATGCAACAAGGCAATCATAATGCAAGTCAGTCCATGCATAAGGTGCGAATGTGTTGTGGATATTGTTGTACCATGGCTCGATGTCGTGGCATAAGTGGTGGTCCGGTGGTGCTTCCAAAGTAGGCGCATCCACTAAGTTCAAGCACTCCTCAACTTCAAGGTACATAGGGTCCAACTCAAATGTCGGTCCTCCGTCCAATATATGTATCATGTAGACAAGAAGAAGGAGACAACAATGAAAGTATGGCCCATCCAATATGCCTATGTGAAGATGGCTCAAAAGGAAAGAGTTCACCTTCACGAGTTTGTCGAAAATGTTGGTGTCGCGCATCGTGTACGCCTTCACATACCCAATATGTCTCATGATGGACCTACCTAATGAATCCCTCAAATTGAAAGAACATGACAAACACTCGGAAAAACAAATGAGGTTAGCAAAAATGTAGCAGCTATCATTCGTGTGGTGAAATACCCAACAAGTGTCCTCATCATTCTTATCATAATAAGGTACAAGGGAATGTGGCATGGTATGGAAGCATATGATGCGAGTACAACCAAAGACAATGATCTCAATCAAAGAAGCATGCCTCGCAAATAAGATGTCTAAGTCTCCAAGATCAATAAGCATAGCATGGTTGCACTCACTACACGTGAATGAGAGATGCAACTATTGGAGACAAGTGACAATGAGCAAGATAAATCAAGTGAGAGGCATGAACATATATGTCATCAACCCAATGAAATGAGAAAGAATGGATCATGAGTGATGCAACATAAGAATTAATCGTATGAATCAAGTCATGCAAGCTAGTAGTGTGGAGATGCAACATACTAGAGGTAATCATGGAAATCATGTGATGTGTGCAAATAGTGGGCATATATAATGCACATGACATATCACAAGCATGAAAAATAGGATATGAGAAAAATATCATCATTGTATTTGCAAGAAGTCATATGTAAATAGCAATGGAACATCACGACTCCCAACACAAGAATCAACAATAGCATGTGGCATGTATAGAACATCACAATAGCAACAAGTATCTCCACCAAGCATGCAAATACGCATAGGAGTAGTATAATGGTGAATCATGGGTAAATGCAAGTAAGGGTCACATTGCATGGCAAAGGCGTAGAAGCAAGCATAACATGCAAAGCGAACAGGATAAAATAAGCATAAGGTGACAAGTGGCATATAGCCCATAGACGCGTGAGAGCCAAGTAAAAGTAATGCGCGAAGTCCTTGCTTGAAGGGAACGATGGTAAGGACAATCCACGGGATCCCAAATCGTCGTTGCTCTCAAAAGCTCGTTTCGTCAACTCATGGGATTGAAAAGTTGATGAGTGTGCATAAGTTCCTACACAAAACAAAGGCAAAGGAAAAATTATGTGTGCGTGGTATATGTACACATCATCCATTATGATGCGCACGTGCGTGTGTTGGTTAGCAAAAAATATCCAATACTCAAATAAATGAGATGCATGATATAGATATATGTCATCCATCATGAAAAGTTTGCTGTTATGTATAATGGAGAATCAAATTGTGTAATGCATCACTAGTAATATCGAGAGCATAGTCATGAATGGTATGCATATGGTGCAAATAATGGATACATTTATGCAATCTATAATCATTCTCATGGCATGGAGTTTGGAACGCATCACCATATTCTTGTGTAGCAATGTTATTTATGGGATGATGCACACAATGTATGGATTCATGCGATGTAGAATCATTTTCATGGCATGGCATATAGGATGAATTTCACAAATTATGCAAAGGTAGTTTATCAATACCATCGCAAGAGAAGCAAATGCCAATAACCGTCATCTCGTCATATATGCCATAAGTGCAAATGGGATTTATTTTAATGGGACATGCATAGTTACTGTGTTGAGATTGTAATGATGCAATATGGGAGATCTCACTCATAGCATATGACAAGTTTAATGGAGTGTTAAACATGACGTGATCAATAGAATTTTCACATGATATCCTATGGAGCATATCATCACAACTAGGCAATTCGACATGCTCATCATCATATTCATCATAAATAGGTGGCACATCTAAGCATGTAGAAGACATAGTATGTGGTGAATGAAGGAAATATGCCCTAGAGGCAATAATAAAGTTATTATTTATTTCCTCATATCATGATAAATGCTTATTATTCATGCTAGAATTGTATTAACCGGAAACATAATACATGTGAGAATACATAGACAAACATAGTGTCACTAGTATGCCTCTACTTAACTAGCTCGTTAATCAAAGATGGTTGAGTTTCCTAGCCATGGACATGAATTGTCATTTGATTAACGGGATCACATCATTAGGAGAATGATGTGATTGACTTGACCCATTCCGTTAGCTTAGCACTTGATCATTTATTATGTTGCTATTGCTTTCTTCATGACTTATACATGTCCCTATGACTATGAGATTATGCAACTCCCGTTTACCGGAGGAACACTTTGTGTGCTACCAAACGTCACAACGTAACTGGGTGATTATAAAGGTGCTCTACAGGTGTCTCCGAAGGTACTTTTTGAGTTGACATATTTCGAGATTAGGATTTGTCAATCCGATTGTCGGAGAGGTATCTCTAGGCCCTCTCGGTAATGCACATCACTATAAGCCTTGCAAGCAATGTGACTAATGAATTAGTTGCGGGATGGTGCATTACGGAACGAGTAAAGAGACTTGCCGGTAACGAGATTGAACTAGGTATTGAGACACCGACTATCGAATCTCGGGCAAGTAACATACCGATGACAAAGGGAACAACGTATGTTGTTATGCGGTTTGACCAATAAAGATCTTCGTAGAATATGTGGGAGCCAATATGAGCATCCAGGTTCCGCTATTGGTTATTGACCGGAGACGTGTCTCGGTCATGTCTACATAGTTCTCGAACCCGTAGGGTCCGCAAGCTTAAAGTTTGGTGACGATCGGTATTATGAGTTTTTGTGTTTTGATGTACCGAAGGTAGTTCGAAGTCCCAGATATGATCACGGACATGACGAGGAGTCTCGAAATGGTCGAGACATAACGATAGATATATTGGACGACTATATTCGGACACCGGAAGTGTTCCGAGTGGTTTCGGAGAAACACCGGAGTACCGGGGGGTTACCGGAACACCCCGGGGAGTTAATTGGGCCTCATGGGCCTTAGTGGGAGAAGAGGAGGGGCGGCCAGGGCAGTCGCGCGCCCCCTTCCCCTCTAGTCCGAATTGGACAAGGAGGGGGGCGGCGCCCCCCTTTTTCCTTCTCCTCCTCTCTCCCTTCCTTCCCTCTCCTACTCCAACAAGGAAAAGGAGGAGTCCTACTCCCGGTGGGAGTAGGACTCCCCCTTGGCGCGCCCTCTTCCTGGCCGGCCGCCTCCCCCTTGCTCCTTTATATACGGGGGCAGGGGGCACCTCTAGACACACATGTTGATCTATTCCAGCAGTGTGCGGTGCCCCCTCCACCATATTCTACCTCGGTCATATTGTAGCGGTGCTTAGGTGAAGCCCTGCGTCGGTAGCAACATCATCACCGTCATCACGCCGTCGTGCTGACGGAACTCTCCCGTGAAGCTCTGCTCGATCGGAGTTCGCGGGACGTCATCGAACTGAATGTGTGCTGAACTCGGAGGTGCCGTACGTTCGGTACTTGGATCGGTCGGATCGTGAAGACGTACGACTACATCAACCGCGTTGTGCTAACGCTTCCGCTTTCAGTCTATGAGGGTACATGGACAAACACTCTCCCCTCTCGTTGCTATGCATCACCATGATCCTGCGTGTGCGTAGGATTTTTTTTGAAATTACTACGTTCCCCAACAGTGGCATCCGAGCCTAGTTTTATGCGTAGATGTTATATGCACGAGTAGAACACAAGTGAGTTGTGGGCGATACAAGTCATACTGCTTACCAGCATGTCATACTTTGGTTCGGCGGTATTGTTGGATGAAGCAGCCAGGACCGACATTACACGTACGCTTACACGAGACTGGTTCTACCGACGTGCTTTGCACATAGGTGGCTGGTGGGTGTCAGTTTCTCCAACTTTAGTTGAACCGAGTGTGGCTACGCCCGGTCCTTGAGAAGGTTAAAAAACACTAACTTGACGAACTATCGTTGTGGTTTTGATGCGTAGGTAAGAACGGTTCTTGCTCAGCCCGTAGCAGCCACGTAAAACTTGCAACAACAAAGTAGAGGACGTCTAACTTGTTTTTGCAGGGCATGTTGTGATGTGATATGGTCAAGGCATGATGCTATATTTTATTGTATGGGATGATCATGTTTTGTAACCGAGTTATCGGCAACTGGCAGGAGCCATATGGTTGTCGCTTTATTGTATGCATTGCAATCACCCTGTAATTGCTTTACTTTATCACTAAGCGGTAGCGATAGTCATAGAAGCAATAGTTGGCGAGACGACAACGTTGCTACGATGGAGATCAAGGTGTCGCACCGGTGACGATGGTGATCATGACGGTGCTTCGGAGATGGAGATCACAAGCACAAGATGATGATGGCCATATCATATCACTTATATTGATTGCATTTGATGTTTATCTTTTATGCATCTTATTTTGCTTTGATTGAAGGTAGCATTATAAGATGATCTCTCACTAAATTTCGAGATAAAAGTGTTCTCCCTGAGTATGCACCGTTGCCAAAGTTCGTCGTGCCGAGACACCATGTGATGATCGGGTGTGATAAGCTCTACGTTCATCTACAACGGGTGCAAGCCAGTTTTGCACACGCAGAATACTCGGGTTAAACTTGACGAGCCTAGCATATGCAGATATGGCCTCGGAACACTGAGACCGAAAGGTCGAGCGTGAATCATAAAGTAGATATGATCAACATAGTGATGTTCACCATTGAAAACTACTCCATCTCACGTTATGATCGGACATGGTTTAGTTGATTTGGATCACGTGATCACTTAGATGATTAGAGGGATGTCTATCTAAGTGGGAGTTCTTAAGTAATATGATTAATTGAACTTAAATTTATCATGAACTTAGTACCTGATAGTATTTTGCTTGTCTATGTTGATTGTAGATAGATGGCCCGTGCTGTTGTTCCGTTGAATTTTAATGCGTTCCTTGAGAAAGCAAAGTTGAAAGATGATGGTAGCAATTACACGAACTGGGTCCATAACTTGAGGATTATCCTCATTGCTGCACAGAAGAATTACATCCTGGAAGCACCACTGGGTGCCAGGCCTGCTGCAGATGCAATTGACGACGTTAAGAACGTCTGGCAGAGCAAAGCTGATGACTACTCGATAGTTCAGTGTGCCATGCTTTACGGCTTAGAACCGGGACTTCAACGACGTTTTGAACGTCATGGAGCATATGAGATGTTCCAGGAGTTGAAGTTAATATTTCAAGCAAATGCCCGGATTGAGAGATATGAAGTCTCCAATAAGTTCTACAGCTGCAAGATGGAGGAGAATAGTTCTGTGAGTGAACATATACTCAAAATGTCTGGGTATAACAATCACTTGATTCAACTGGGTGTTAATCTTTCGGATGATAGTGTCATTGATAGAATTCTGCAATATGCATGGGATGGATAAGACAATTCCCGAGCTCTTCGCAATGCTAAAGGCTGCGGAGGTAGAAATCAAGAAGGAGTATCAATTGTTGATGGTCAACAAGACCACCAGTTTCAAGAAAAAGGGCAAAGGGAAGAAGAAGGGGAACTTCAAGAAGAACAACAAACAAGTTGCTGCTCAAGAGAACAAACCCAAGTCCAGACCTAAGCCTGAGACTGAGTGCTTCTACTGCAAGCAGACTGGTCACTGGATGTGACACCCCAAAATTTTGACCTTGTTTTATCAATTAAAATTTTGCCAGGAAATAAAACTTTTCCATTTGTCTAGATTTACTCTTTGGATATTATGGGTTTCACCTCAAGTGGAACTTTCCAAAAGTTTTATTGGACTTATATGCCCTTTTTGAAAAAAAAATTCTTTATCAGTGGTTTTATTTGCATAATTAATTTCCATGAACTTTAATGCCTTTAAAATGATCTTTCATAATTTTGGAGCCCTTTTTGCACTGCAACCTTTTGATAAATGCATTAAAAAATTTCACCAAAATTTAGGGATGTCATGTGATGTTTCCACATCACTTTTATGCAAAAATATCTTGTGGTCATTGGAGATTTTGAGCTCTACATCAACTTTTCAAATCTGGTCCAGTAGGCATTTTTGCACTAAAACCTATTTAAATATTCCTTTAAAAATTCTTCCAAATGTTTGGAGATGTCAGTAGATGCATATAATCAAGTTTTATGAAAAAAACCCAGTGATGATCTTTGAAAAAAATTGAGTGGATCAACCTCTTTTTCATTCTGGTCCAGTTTGGTGATTTGTACTGCAACCCTATTTTATTTTGCTCTGGTGCCCCTGAGCTTTTTCCTACCTTTAGCCCTCCCTGCAAAACCCTTAAGACCAGGAGGTTGGACCCATTGGAGGATTTTAAGTGCCTGCAATGAGCCCCTGTTCTTTCTGGCCAAAACTGAAGTTTTGCAAAACTTGCACTAGCAAGTTTCTGGTTTTGCCCAAATGATCTTACCATCATCATCTACAACTAGAGAGACCCTGATCTGGAGATTTTGGCCACTCCAAGAGTTGCCTTAATGCCCTTGGCATTCTGTCGAACACTTAGTGTGCACAGTCAGTTTTGGGCATGTTTCCTAGTTTGCACTATGATCTTGATCCACTGACCCAGCAACCTTGCCCACTAAACTCCTGGCTATCCCTATCCTAGTCCTGTTAATTGCCAGCCTCACCCTCGCACTCTAGGCCGCCCTGGCATTTCATCGAGCATGTCCCGTGCGTGCTCTGGGCGCACCCAGAGCGCACGTTTTGCACGCGCGCGCACTGAGCCGCCGCGTCGCACTGCCGCCCTCGTAGCGTCCCGTCCCCGGCCCCTGCTCGCCCGCTGAACCGCGCACTACCTCGCCCACTCTCCACGCCACCTCTGGCACCCTACAGCGCCGCTGGCAGAGCTTTTGGCGGCATGCCGGCGTCGGCAGCGAGCCTCTGCCATGGACGGCGCCGCCCAAACCACACCAGCGCGCCAGCTGCCCCTATGAACAGCTCAAGCTTATCCCAAAGCTCGTCGGCACGCGCTCGCCGCCGCCACGTCGCTCTGCAGCTACAGCACGGCTGTCGCCGGCGTTCTTATCCACAGCCGCCGCGGTCCAGCCTCGAGCGCCTATTTAAGGGATCCCCGAACTCGTTCAAGACCTCAGGCAACCTCCAGCCTTCCCTCTAGAGCTCCCCAAGCAGTGGATTGGCCGGGAGAGGCCATCTTCCCCAACTCCGGCCAGTTCGGCCGCCACCGAGCTCCGGTGCAATACGTCGCAGCCAGGCTCTCCCCCGCCCATCCAGCGCCACCAAGAGTCTCCCCATAGCCTTGCGGAGCTGCCTAGCGACTCAGCCTCGACCAAGGACCACCATAGCCCGAAGCTCACTTTGCTCCCGAACCTCCGTCCGCCGCGGAGCTCGCCGCCGGTGACCTCCTCCGTCCCCACCTGCCTAGCGCCCACCGGCCCCGGTCTGGCGGGTCCATCCCTGCCCTCAGGTGCCCTCGAGGAGCCGCCGTCTGTCGCCGGCGATCGCCGGAGTCCCGCTCCCGTTCGGCAGAGAAGAGGAGGGAGAGGGAAGAATGGTCAAACCTGACCAGTGGGCCCCCTGGACCCACTGTCGGTGACTCGCGCGCCCGCCCTCTCTGGTTAAGTGATAGCGCAAAGTCCCGAGTACGTCTTCTCTGCTTCGAAAGCGTATTCTCCCCGAAGCGTTTTCTTTTCTGGTTTTGTTTTAAAAACAGAAGTTTGACTACTCTTTGACTGGCTATAACTTTTAAAATAAAACTCCAAATGAGTTGATTTTTTTCCTACCTCTCTCAAATTTCATCTAGTTTATTTTGAGATTTATTTCAAAAACATTTGAGACAACTTTTTGTACTGTGTTTGAAATATTTGTTATTTGGATATTTTTTTAAATAGGAAATGGAGAGAGAAGAAAGCTTTCAAAAAGTGCATCCTTTGCATACTCTTGAAGGCAAGCATTTCTAAACTCTGGCATAATATTTTGTGTGGTGTTTTGATACGGTTACAACACCACTTTGACTTGGAGCTTATGTTACTTTTATATAACGGTAAAGTCACACGCATGAATGCATTTTTGGAGATGCTTTACTGTTAGAAATGGTTATGCTAGTGATAGTGATCATCCTCGCGAGCTTTTCATGCATACTGGCAGGAAGCCGGGAGAGTCGTGGTCTTGGGTAGACACGAGCTTGTCCCTAGTTCCTCGTCGGGACGAGTGTGGCCGGTATGGCACGATGAGGCTTGGTGAGCGGTGATTCTGTCTGTGTTTGGAAACTTTTTGGTTATGCTAATCTTTCGGAGAATACTTGGACCACCTGAGTCGGTCGTAGGTCGAGTCTTGTTCAGTGACTTCCGTATTTGTTTTGTACTACCACTTGTCCCTGTCGCAGACGGGGTACGGTTCAGTAAGTCGTCAACCCCTTACCAAAGCACACACCGTACAGAGAGGCCATGGTGGAAGATACCGGAGGCCTCCGGTAGGCATGCCACCTGGTCCGGGGGCATGGGTGTTTCCGGTTGGGACCGAGAGGGGGGCACCCCTTAGAGCGCGCGTATATAAATTTGATCCCATGCTACGTCGAGGTTGTAGCCTCCCCACTTAGAGTTTGGCTCGACAGGTGTTGTGGGTGATTCCAGACACCGGTAAGTTAAGCTGGTGTGTGCAGGTCAGGCGTGTTTTCAATTAAAAGACCGTAGGCGGAATTAGTCCCGATGGACTAAATAAATCCGCTACTCGTGGGTAAAGAGTACACCCTCTGCAGAGGTCATATCTTTTTGGATAGCCATGTACATGGGTAAGGACTACAGACTGAGATGGATCTAGTGACGGTTTTCGGATGGAGATACGGTTAACTGGATCATAGTAACGGTATTCGGATGGAAAACGGCTACACTAGAATCTAGTGACGGTTTTCGGATGGAGAAACGGATATGCTAGAATTTTGATTTTTACCTATGTCATTTGAGGATTATGTTTATTATTATTATGGACTAACCATTTACATTATTTGAATTATTGAGTATCCTTGGGACGGTTCTACCTCCTGGATATTCACTGTGTTTATTCTTATATAAGCCCTTTATGTGGCGTCGCTTAGACGCCCGACTGCGGCATGTTTGTCATTTATTCATCCTTTATAAGCCCTTTATGTGGTGTCGCTCAGACGCCCGACTGTGGCATGCTAGTTATTTACTTATTTCTTTATAAGCCCTTTATGTGGTGTCGCTCAGACGCCCGACTGCGGCAGTGTTATTTTATTTGCACCCCTTTTTCGAGGAGTCACTTCAGACACTCGATCAGTGCATTCTATTTCTACTCCCGTATTGCATGCTCATATTCTTTTCCGCATGCGTGCATCACGGTTTTCGTTTATTTTGTGTCAGATGTTATCATCATGAAAATATTTCGGAGCATGATTATCTCTTATTATATCATACCCGTGTTCTTAATGTTTGCGAGTACATTCAAACGTACTCACTGGCTTGTCCCTGGCTATTGTCTTGGCCAGCTTTCGCGCATGGAGATAGTATTGCGATGACAGCCCCGGAGCGTACGCTATGATGATAGCAGCCTCGCGAAGATAGGAGTTATCCTAGTCAGCTGTTCGTGTGGGAAATGGAGTCCCATAGACGCAGATGAACCACAAACCGCTTCCGCCATCAACCATTAGAAACCAAGTGTTGTACTCCTAGGCCACGATGGTCTTGTACTACATATTTTGTACTTTGCTTGGAATTCTTGTATCAAGTTGGTGCCTCATTAGCTAACAGTAATCCTGGGGCTGGTGAGCACAAAGGCCGTTTTTCTGGGAAATTAATATCCCGAAAATCCGGTCTTGACAGACTTGGTATCAGAGCTAGGCTGACCATTGGCTAATCCTATCTTAGCCAGGTCAATAAACCTAGGTTAACCAAGCCACCAGACCTTAACCTAGTCCCGGCCAAGCTTCTCGCGTAAGATAGCCCCACAGGGACCCGACGCCTTTCGGCAGACGGTGCCCAACCTATCAGCCTAGCCCGTCGATCACGCGCCAGTGACCGACACCTAGCACGTCTCATTCGCAAGCGTGCGAAGGAAGACTCCGTCGCCTTTTCCTATAAAAAGGGCACGCTAGCCCCAACACAGCACAGCACAGCCCCTTTCCCCAAACCAAGCCACGAGGCCTGGCCCCATTGTTCATAATGAGACCACAGCAACCAACCTTGGAGGTTTTGTGACCGTGCTCGCAAACCTCACCCGCCGTGCCTATGCGTTAGAAGAGCCTCCTGAATATGTTGTGTACCAAGGACCCATGTACGGTGAGAGCCGTCAGTACTGGGCCACTGTGCACATCTATGGTAGGGGTCTGTCACCAGAACGCCCCTACAGGTTCATCGGAAGGACAACTTCCTTTGAGCCACAAGCCATCCAACTAGCAGCACAAGAAGCTATAGTTCAACTCCGGCACTTGTCGCCCAGAGTTAACTGTCGCTCGTTCTACTACTACCCCAGTCGTGACGGGTATGGTAGGCCGCCCCAGGTTGCCAACGGAGATCACGAGACAGATCCTGCACTATTGCATCTGGTGCGCTATGTAAGCGCACTAGAGCAACTGTTCGATCAGGTCACCCTTGATCTGATCACAGCTCGTGGAGAACTGGTTCGCCGAGCCCCGGCGAGAAGAGAAGTGGAGCCCGACGCCGACAACCCAGTCGTGCTGTTCGGACACCCGATCGATCCCTTGAGATCTGCCCCAGCCATCAACCAGAGTGCTTTGGTGTCCCCAGAAGCGCTTCGTCGCCTTTTGGGAAACCATTCCAACGGGATTGTGGCCAACAACCCCCGCGATGGTCATCACCACTACCCCGACCCTGCAGCCCCTCAACCTCAACCAGCAAATCCTGACGGAGAAACCCGTGGAGAAACCTCGGCATCCGCCAAGCCAGCCCACTTAGATATTAACGAAGTAGACTAAGCCGCTTGAGTAGTATCAAGCCTTAGTTACCTCCGCTTGTAATGGTGTGATCTTGTATCGCTTTTATGCTGTCTGCTTGTGCGTCCCTATTTTTTTTGGAGTAGTAGCTATGCATATGTACGTTGGCGTACAATTGCATTTTTTTTAATTTCGGGCGCAGCTACCAGGACCAACCCCGACGGCTCCCACAGTAGTGCGTCACATTTATGTGATATGTATATCTGTGGCTTTGACCCGAGCATAGGAATCGACAACCAGTTACCCTTCACCCCGGTAGATAGCCCAGCCCCAATGCTATAAAAGGCCACCTCGTGACCTTGCCAAGTACCCCTCACCTTGTGCGCAACTCTCACAGCCATTTCTTTGCCATGCCGACCCCCAGTATTTATCTGAGAACCCCAGATGCAACCCCGGGTAGTTTTGTTAGATTATTGTGGGACTTTACCTGCAATACCATGAGTGCCACCCATCCACCCCAGTACGAGTTGCTCAAATCGAGGATCACCCCATCCACCTCGAAGTATTGGGCAGTGGTGCACATCACTCCCGCGTACCCAAACCAAGACACAACGGAAGTCTCCTTCGTGGGGAAATCCATGCCAACTCCGCATATGGCCATAGAAGCTGCTGCGTACGAGGCGCTCGCTCGTCTTCGATTCGCGGTACCCTATGCCAGCGAGCGAGGATATTATTATTTTCCGAGTCGTGCAGCACCCGGAGAAGTTGCATCTTTTCCCGGTGGACGAATTGAGAGAGATCCAGTACTGGCCAACCTTGCTCAGTACGTTATCACCCAGGAGGGTTTGACTCAGCGAGTAATGGGTTATCTCCAGAGCCTCGCTGATTTAAATCCTCGGATCGCTATTGGCAGACCACTGAGGCCTGACCAGGAGAGGCGCATGCATCGACTGGTCAACCCGCTTCCCCCGATAGAAGAGGAGTGTGCCCCAGTGCCAGAGGCATTTTGTCAGGACCCTGTCTCTTTGCCGTTTCCTTTGTAAACGTCACCGTTGTGTTTATTATCCCAGTATTTATTTATGTACTGTGAGTTGTGCGTGTTATTCGAATTGGTGCGACGGATCCAATTTTCTTTGGTTTCAATTATGTGAGCAGTTTTACTGCTGTTAATTTTGTTTTAACAAATTTTTTTCGCTCGCGGAAAATTTTTGTGATGAGATTTCTTTCCCCGAGTCGTTGCAGCGTATATATCTTCACGACATAGATTTTTATTCGCGCAGCACCGCAACAGCAAGACTCACAGCTACACCCGCTCGACCTCGTGCGCTGATTACAAAGCCTCGTACACATTTTTGCGCCTAACTAATCACACCCGAGGACACCACAGTCTCAGTAAGAGAGACTTGTGAGTAATCGTTTGGGCCCGAGTTGCCCCAGCACACCGACATCAGTTAGCACTCGATGCCGCACCTAATCCTCGTGATCGCCGCCACCGCGAAGAGCTAACACTCGAGCGGCAGCATCACGATGATCATCTAGGATCATCGCGCACAGGAGCACGGATAACCCCAGCAGCACCGCCAAACATCCGCACACCAGGACCACATACCAGTCCGGCATCGCCTCCGCCATTAGAGCCTCGTCTCGAGCTCCTGCTAACGGCAATGGAGGAGGAAGGAGAAGTAAAAGCGAGGCCAGGTGTGAGGAAGAAGAGAGGAGCACCGCGACCATTTTATAGCACGAGATCGGTGTACGGTGGGCGAGGTCCACCAGCGCCACTCGTCGCTCGATCGCCGGTGTTCGGAGGCGAGTCCGCGAGCAGTGCCGACAGTGCACTGGCCCGCGAGGTGAGTGCACGCTGCACCGGCAGCTAGCACGCCGCGCACTACCGCAGTACGGCCTAGATGCCCTACGAGCTAGGCATCGCCGGTGGAGGAAGCGCGGGAGAGCACGGGAGAGAGAAGAGAGAGCCAGAGGTAGAAGAAGAGGCCGACAGTGGGCCCCGGGTCCACCTGTCAGCCAGAGAGAGCACTGTGCTCTCGGGTACGACCAGCGTGTTTTAGCAATTTAGAATTTTATCCTAAATTACTGTATCCGCGTAGAAATATCCCGTTTTCCTCGACCGTGGATTTTTCCACGCTACGCCAGTATACCACATTGTGGTTTTACACCACTACTTGCCCTATCACTGTAGCCGCATTTTATTTGCACAGTTGAGGATTTCTTTGGTAAATGCAATGGTTGTTCAAAACGGCTTTTAACAAATCTCGAGGACGAGATTTTGCTTAAGGGGGGTAGTGTTGTGACACCCCAAAATTCTGACCTTGTTCTATCAATTAAAATTTTGCCAAGAAATAAAACTTTTCCATTTGTCTAGATTTACTCTTTGGATATTATGGGTTTTACCTCAAGTGGAACTTTCCAAAAGTTTTATTGGACTTATATGCCCTTTTTGAAAAAAAATCTTTATCAGTGGTTTTATTTGCATAATTAATTTCCATGAACTTTAATGCCTTTAAAATGATCTTTCATAATTTTGGAGCCCTTTTTGCACTGCAACCTTTTGATAAATGCATTAAAAAATTTCACCAAAATTTGGGGATGTCATGTGATGTTTCCACATCACTTTTATGCAAAAATATCTTGTGGTCATTGGAGATTTTGAGCTCTACATCAACTTTTCAAATCTGGTCCAGTAGGCATTTTTGCACTACAACCTATTTAAATATTCCTTTAAAAATTCTTCCAAATGTTTGGAGATGTCAGTAGATGCATATAATCAAGTTTTATGAAAAAAACCCAGTGATGATCTTTGAAAAAAATTGAGTGGATCAACCTCTTTTTCATTCTGGTCCAGTTTGGTGATTTGTACTGCAACCCTATTTTATTTTGCTCTGGTGCCCCTGAGCTTTTTCCTACCTTTAGCCCTCCCTGCAAAACCCTTAAGACCAGGAGGTTGGACCCATTGGAGGATTTTAAGTGCCTGCAATGAGCCCTTGTTCTTTCTGGCCAAAACTGAAGTTTTGCAAAACTTGCACTAGCAAGTTTCTGGTTTTGCCCAAATGATCTTACCATCATCATCTACAACTAGAGAGACCCTGATCTAGAGATTTTGGCCACTCCAAGAGTTGCCTTAATGCCCTTGGCATTCTGTCGAACACTTAGTGTGCACAGTCAGTTTTGGGCATGTTTCCTAGTTTGCACTATGATCTTGATCCACTGACCCAGCAACCTTGCCCACTAAACTCCTGGCTATCCCTATCCTAGTCCTGTTAATTGCCAGCCTCACCCTCGCACTCTAGGCCGCCCTGGCATTTCATCGAGCATGTCCCGTGCGTGCTCTGGGCGCGCCCAGAGCGCACGTTTTGCACGCGCGCGCACTGAGCCGCCGCGTCGCACTGCCGCCCTCGTAGCGTCCCGTCCCTGGCCCCTGCTCGCCCGCTGAACCGCGCACTACCTCGCCCACTCTCCACGCCACCCCTGGCACCCTACAGCGCCGCTGGCAGAGCTTTTGGCGGCATGCCGGCGTCGGCAGCGAGCCTCTGCCATGGACGGCGCCGCCCAAACCACACCAGCGCGCCAGCTGCCCCTATGAACAGCTCAAGCTTATCCCAAAGCTCGTCGGCACGCGCTCGCCGCCGCCACGTCGCTCTGCAGCTACAGCACGGCTGTCGCCGGCGTTCTTATCCACAGCCGCCGCGGTCCAGCCTCGAGCGCCTATTTAAGGGATCCCGAACTCGTTCAAGACCTCAGGCAACCTCCAGCCTTCCCTCTAGAGCTCCCCAAGCAGTGGATTGGCCGGGAGAGGCCATCTTCCCCAACTCCGGCCAGTTCGGCCGCCACCGAGCTCCGGTGCAATACGTCGCAGCCAGGCTCTCCCCGCCCATCCAGCGCCACCAAGAGTCTCCCCATAGCCTTGCGGAGCTGCCTAGCGACTCAGCCTCGACCAAGGACCACCATAGCCCGAAGCTCACTTTGCTCCCGAACCTCCGTCCGCCGCGGAGCTCGCCGCCGGTGACCTCCTCCGTCCCCACCTGCCTAGCGCCCACCGGCCCCGGTCTGGCGGGTCCATCCCTGCCCTCAGGTGCCCTCGAGGAGCCGCCGTCTGTCGCCGGTGATCGCCGGAGTCCCGCTCCCGTTCGGCAGAGAAGAGGAGGGAGAGGGAAGAATGGTCAAACCTGACCAGTGGGCCCCTGGACCCACTGTCGGTGACTCGCGCGCCCGCCCTCTCTGGTTAAGTGATAGCGCAAAGTCCCGAGTACGTCTTCTCTGCTTCGAAAGCGTATTCTCCCCCGAAGCGTTTTCTTTTCTGGTTTTGTTTTAAAAACAGAAGTTTGACTACTCTTTGACTGGCTATAACTTTTAAAATAAAACTCCAAATGAGTTGATTTTTTTCCTACCTCTCTCAAATTTCATCTAGTTTATTTTGAGATTTATTTCAAAAACATTTGAGACAACTTTTGTACTGTGTTTGAAATATTTGTTATTTGGATATTTTTTTAAATAGGAAATGGAGAGAGAAGAAAGCTTTCAAAAAGTGCATCCTTTGCATACTCTTGAAGGCAAGCATTTCTAAACTCTGGCATAATATTTTGTGTGGTGTTTTGATACGGTTACAACACCACTTTGACTTGGAGCTTATGTTACTTTTATATAACGGTAAAGTCACACGCATGAATGCATTTTTGGAGATGCTTTACTGTTAGAAATGGTTATGCTAGTGATAGTGATCATCCTCGCGAGCTTTTCATGCATACTGGCAGGAAGCCGGGAGAGTCGTGGTCTTGGGTAGACACGAGCTTGTCCCTAGTTCCTCGTCGGGACGAGTGTGGCCGGTATGGCACGATGAGGCTTGGTGAGCGGTGATTCTGTCTGTGTTTGGAAACTTTTTGGTTATGCTAATCTTTCGGAGAATACTTGGACCACCTGAGTCGGTCGTAGGTCGAGTCTTGTTCAGTGACTTCCGTATTTGTTTTGTACTACCACTTGTCCCTGTCGCAGACGGGGTACGGTTCAGTAAGTCGTCAACCCCTTACCAAAGCACACACCGTACAGAGAGGCCATGGTGGAAGATACCGGAGGCCTCCGGTAGGCATGCCACCTGGTCCGGGGGCATGGGTGTTTCCGGTTGGGACCGAGAGGGGGGCACCCCTTAGAGCGCGCGTATATAAATTTGATCCCATGCTACGTCGAGGTTGTAGCCTCCCCACTTAGAGTTTGGCTCGACAGGTGTTGTGGGTGATTCCAGACACCGGTAAGTTAAGCTGGTGTGTGCAGGTCAGGCGTGTTTTCAATTAAAAGACCGTAGGCGGAATTAGTCCCGATGGACTAAATAATCCGCTACTCGTGGGTAAAGAGTACACCCTCTGCAGAGGTCATATCTTTTTGGATAGCCATGTACATGGGTAAGGACTACAGACTGAGATGGATCTAGTGACGGTTTTCGGATGGAGATACGGTTAACTGGATCATAGTAACGGTATTCGGATGGAAAACGGCTACACTAGAATCTAGTGACGGTTTCGGATGGAGAAACGGATATGCTAGAATTTTGATTTTTACCTATGTCATTTGAGGATTATGTTTATTATTATTATGGACTAACCATTTACATTATTTGAATTATTGAGTATCCTTGGGACGGTTCTACCTCCTGGATATTCACTGTGTTTATTCTTATATAAGCCCTTTATGTGGCGTCGCTTAGACGCCCGACTGCGGCATGTTTGTCATTTATTCATCCTTTATAAGCCCTTTATGTGGTGTCGCTCAGACGCCCGACTGTGGCATGCTAGTTATTTACTTATTTCTTTATAAGCCCTTTATGTGGTGTCGCTCAGACGCCCGACTGCGGCAGTGTTATTTTATTTGCACCCCTTTTTCGAGGAGTCACTTCAGACACTCGATCAGTGCATTCTATTTCTACTCCCGTATTGCATGCTCATATTCTTTTCCGCATGCGTGCATCACGGTTTTCGTTTATTTTGTGTCAGATGTTATCATCATGAAAATATTTCGGAGCATGATTATCTCTTATTATATCATACCCGTGTTCTTAATGTTTGCGAGTACATTCAAACGTACTCACTGGCTTGTCCCTGGCTATTGTCTTGGCCAGCTTTCGCGCATGGAGATAGTATTGCGATGACAGCCCCGGAGCGTACGCTATGATGATAGCAGCCTCGCGAAGATAGGAGTTATCCTAGTCAGCTGTTCGTGTGGGAAATGGAGTCCCATAGACGCAGATGAACCACAACCGCTTCCGCCATCAACCATTAGAAACAAGTGTTGTACTCCTAGGCCACGATGGTCTTGTACTACATATTTTGTACTTTGCTTGGAATTCTTGTATCAAGTTGGTGCCTCATCAGCTAACAGTAATCCTGGGGCTGGTGAGCACAAAGGCCGTTTTTCTGGGAAATTAATATCCCGAAAATCCGGTCGTGACACTGGAAGCGGAACTGCCCCAAGTATTTGGCGGATAAGAAGGATGGCAAGGTGAACAAAGGTATATGTGATATACATGTTATTGATGTGTACCTTACTAGAGCTCGCAATAGCACCTGGGTATTTGATATTGGTTCTGTTGCTAATATTTGCAACTCGAAACAGAGACTACGGATTAAGCAAAGACTGGCTAAGGACGAGGTGACGATGCGCGTGGGAAATGGTTCCAAAGTTGATGTGATCGCCGTCGGCACGCTACCTGTACATCTACCTTCGGGATTAGTTTTAGACCTAAATAATTGTTATTTGGTGCCAACGTTAAGCATGAACATTATATCTGGATCTTGTTTGATGCGAGACGGTTATTCATTTAAATCCGAGAATAATGGTTGTTCTATTTATATGAGTAATATCTTTTATGGTCATGCACCCTTGAAGAGTGGTCTATTTTTGTTGAATCTCGATAGTAGTGATACACATATTCATAATGTTGAAGCCAAAAGATGCAAAGTTGATAATGATAGTGCAACTTATTTGTGGCACTGCCGTTTGGGTCATATTGGTGTAAAGCGCATGAAGAAACTCCATACTGATGGACTTTTGGAATCACTTGATTATGAATCACTTGGTACTTGCGAACCATGCCTTATGGACAAGATGACTAAGACGCCGTTCTCCGGAACAATGGAGCGAGCAACAGATTTGTTGGAGATCATACATACTGATGTACGCGGTCCGATGAATGTTGAGGCTCGCGGTGGGTATTGTTATTTTCTGACCTTCACAGATGATTTAAGCAGATATGGGTATATCTACTTAATGAAATATAAGTCTGAAACATTTGAAAAGTTCAAAGAATTTCGGAGTGAAGAGGAAAATCATCATAACAAGAAAATAAAGTTTCTGCGATCTGATCGTGGAGGAGAATATTTGAGTTACAAGTTTGGTCTTCATTTGAAACAATGCGGAATAGTTTCGCAACTCACGCCACCCGGAACACCACAGCGTAA
This sequence comes from Triticum aestivum, assembly GCF_018294505.1. Lineage (NCBI taxonomy): Eukaryota > Viridiplantae > Streptophyta > Magnoliopsida > Poales > Poaceae > Triticum > Triticum aestivum. The sequence goes on from NC_057814.1 coordinate 187,915,738, forward strand.
TGGTGTGTTCGAACGTCGTAACCGCACTTTATTAGATATGGAGCGATCTATGATGTCTCTTACCGATTTACCGCTATCGTTTTGGGGTTATGCTTTAGTGACGGCTGCATTCACGTTAAATAGGGCACCATCTAAATCCGTTGTGATGACACCTTATGAAGTGTGGTTTGGCAAGAAACCCAAGTTGTCATTTCTTAAAGTTTGGGGCTGTGATGCTTATGTGAAAAAACTTCAACCTGATAAGCTCGAACCCAAATCGGAGAAATGTGTCTTCATAGGATACCCAAAAGAGACTGTTGGGTACACCTTCTATCATAGATCCGAAGCCAAGATATTCATTGAAAAGAATGGATCCTTTCTAGAGAAGGAGTTTCTCTCGAAAGAAGTGAGTGGGAGGAAAGTAGAACTTGATGAGGTAACTGTACCTGCTCCCTTATTGGAAAGTAGTTCATCACAGAAATCAGTTCCTGTGACTCCTACACCAATTAGTGAGGAAGCCAATGATGATGATCATGTAACTTCAGGTCAAGTTACTACCGAACCTCGTAGGTCAACCAGAGTACGATCCGCACCAGAGTGGTACAGTAATCCTGTTCTAGAGGTCATGTTACTTGACCATGACGAACCTACGAATTATGAGGAAGCGATGATGAGCCCAGATTCCGCAAAATGGCTTGAGGCCATGAAATCTGAGATGGGATCCATGTATGAGAACAAAGTGTGGACTTTGGTTGACTTGCCTGATGATCGGCAAGCAATAGAGAATAAATGGATCTTCAAGAAGAAGACTGACGCTGACGGTAATGTTACTGTCTACAAAGCTCGACTTGTTGTGAAAGGTTTTCGACAAGTTCAAGGAGTTGACTACGATGAGACCTTCTCACCCGTAGTGATGCTTAAGTCCGTCCGAATCATGTTAGCAATTGCCGCATTTTATGATTATGAAATTTGGCAAATGGATGTAAAACTGCATTCCTGAATGGATTTCTGGAAGAAGAGTTGTATATGATGCAACCAGAAGGTTTTATCGATCCAAAGGATGCTAACAAAGTGTGCAAGCTCCAGCGATCCATTTATGGACTGGTGCAAGCATCTCGGAGTTGGAATAAACATTTTGATAGTGTGATCAAAGCATATGGTTTTATACAGACTTTTGGAGAAGCCTGTATTTACAAGAAAGTGAGTGGGAGCTCTGTAGCATTTCTAATATTATATGTGGATGACATATTGTTGATTGGAAATGATATGAATTTCTGGATAGCATAAAAGGATACTTGAACAAGAGTTTTTCAATGAAAGACCTCGGAGAAGCTGCTTATAGATTGGGCATCAAGATCTATAGAGATAGACCAAGACGCTTAATTGGACTTTGACAAAGCACATACCTTGATAAAGTTTTGAGGAAGTTCAAAATGGATCAAGCAAAGAAAGGGTTCTTGCCTGTGTTACAAGGTGTGAAGTTGAGTCAGACTCAATGCCCGACCACTGCAGAAGATAGAGAGAAAATGAAAGTCATTACCTATGCTTCAGCCATAGGTTCTATCATGTATGCAATGCTGTGTACCAGACCTAATGTGTGCCTTGCTATTAGTTTAGCAGGGAGGTACCAAATTAATCCAGGAGTGGATCACTGGACAGCGGTCAAGAACATCCTGAAATACCTGAAAAGGACTAAGGATATGTTTCTCGTTTATGGAGGTGACAAAGAGCTCGTTGTAAATGGTTACGTAGATGCAAGTTTTGACACTGATCCGAATGACTCTAAGTCACAAACGGGATACATATTTATATTGAACGGTGGAGCTGTCAGTTGGTGTAGTTCCAAGCGAAGCGTCGTGGCGGGATCTACGTGTGAAGAGGAGTACATAGGTGCTTCGGAAGCAGCAAATTAAGGAGTCTGGATGAAGGAGTTCATATCCGATCTAGGTGTCATTCCTAGTGCATTGGGTCCAATGAAAATCTTTTGTGACAATACTGGTGCAATTGCCTTGGCAAAGGAATCTAGATTTCACAAGAGAACCAAGCACATCAAGAGACGCTTCAATTCCATCTGCGATGAAGTCAAGGAGGGAGACGTAGAGATTTGCAAGATACATACAGATCTGAATGTTGCAGACCCGTTGACTAAGCCTCTCTCACGAGCAAAACATGAGCAGCACCAAGACTCCATGGGTGTTTGAATCATTACTGTGTAATCTAGATTATTGACTCTAGTGCAAGTGGGAGACTGAAGGAAATATGCCCTAGAGGCAATAATAAAGTTGTTATTTATATTTCCTTATATCATGATAAATGTTTATTATTCATGCTAGAATTGTATTAACCAGAAACTTAGTACATGTGTGAATACATAGACAAACAGAGTGTCACTAGTATGCCTCTACTTGACTAGCTCGTTAATCAAAGATGGTTAAGTTTCCTAGCCATAGACATGAGTTGTCATTTGATTAACGGGATCACATCATTAGAGAATGATGTGATTGACAAGACCCATCCGTTAGCTTAGCACAATGATCGTTTAGTTTGTTGCTATTGCTTTCTTCATGACTTATACATGTTCCTATGACTATGAGATTATGCAACTCCCGAATACCGGAGGAACACTTAGTGTTCTATCAAACGTCACAACGTAACTGGGTGATTATAAAGATGCTCTACAGGTGTCTCCGATGGTGTTTGTTGAGTTGGCATAGATCGAGATTAGGATTTGTCACTCCAATTGTCGGAGAGGTATCTCTGGGCCCTCTCGGTAATGCACATCACTATAAGCCTTGCAAGCAATGTGACTAATGAGTTAGTTGCGGGATGATGCATTACAAAACGAGTAAAGAGACTTGCCGGTAACGATATTGAACTAGGTATTGAGATGCCAACGATCGAATATCGGGCAAGTAACATACCGATGACAAAGGGAACAACGTATGTTGTTATGCGGTTTGACCGATAAAGATCTTCGTAAAATATGTGGGAACCAATATGAGCATCCAGGTTCCGCTATTGGTTATTGTCTGAAGATGAGTCTCGGTCATGTCTACATAGTTGTCGAACCCGCAGGGTCCGCACGCTTAACGTTCGATGACGATCGATATTATGAGTTTATGTGTTTTGATGTACCAAAGGTTGTTCGGAATCCCGGATGTGATCATGGACATGACGAGGAGTCTCGAAATGGTCGAGACATGAAGATTGATATATTGGAAGGTTATGTTTGGACACCGGAAAGGTTTCAGATGAGTTCGGGCATTTTCCGGAGTACCGGGAGGTTACCGGAACACCCCAGGGGCTTAATGGGCCTACATGGGCTTTAGTGGAAGAGAGAGGAGGCGGCCAAGAGGAGGGGCGCACCCCCAAGCCCAATCCGAATTGGGAGAGGGGCAGGTCCCCCTTTCCTTCTTCTCCTCTTCCCCTTCCTTCCCCCTCCTATTAGGACTAGGAAAGGGGGGAACCTACTCCTAGTAGGAGTAGGATTCCCCCCCTTTGGGGGCGCCCCATGAGGCCGGCCGGCCCCCTCCTCCGCTCCTTTATATACGGGGCAGGGGGGAATCCCATAGACACACAAGTTGATTGTTTTAGACGTGTGCGGTGCCCCCCTCCACAGATTTCCACCTCGGTCATATCGTTGTAGTGCTTAGGCGAAGCCTTGCGTCGGAACTTCATCATCACCGTCATGCTGACGAAACTCTCCTCGGCCTCAGCTGGATCAAGAGTTCGAGGGACGTCACCGAGCTGAACGTGTGCAGATCACGGAGGTGCCGTGCATTCGGTAGCTTGATCGGTTGGGATCGCGAAGACGTTCGACTACATCAACCGCGTTACTTAACGCTTCCGCTTTCGGTCTACGATGGGTACGTGGCCACACTCTCCCCCGCTCGTTGCTATGCATCTCCTAGATAGATCTTGCGTGATCGTAGGAATTTTTTTGAAATACTGTGTTCCCCAACAATAATCACCCATTTACGTTGTGACGTTTGATAGCACACAAAGTGTTCCATCCTGTATTCGGGAGTTGCATAATCTCATAGTCTGAGGAACATGTATAAGTCATGAAGAAAGCAGTAGCAATGAAACTGTAACGATCAAAATGCTAAGCTAAGGAATTGGGTCTTGTCCATCACATCATTCTCCTAATGATGTGATCCCGTTCATCAAATGACAACACATGTCTATGGTTAGGAACATAAACCATCTTTGATAAACGAGCTAGTCAAGTAGAGGCATACTAGGGACACTTATGTTTTGTCTATGTATTCACACATGTACTAAGTTTCCGGTTAATACAATTCTAGCATGAATAATAAACATTTATCATGCAATAAGGAAATAAATAATAACTTTATTATTGCCTTTAGGGCATATTTCCTTCAGTCTCCCACTTGCACTAGAGTCAATAATCTAGTTCACATCGCCATGTGATTTAACACTAATCGTTCACATCTTTATGTGATTAGTTCACATCTCCATGTGGCTAATACCCAAAGGGTTTACTAGAGTCAATAATCTAGTTCACATCGCTATGTGATTAACACCCAAGAGTAATTATGTGTGATCATGTTTTGCTTGTGAGAGAAATTTAGTCAACGGGTCTGCCACATTCAGAGCCGTATGTATTTTGCAAATTTTCTATCTCTACAATGCTCTGTACGGAGCTACTCTAGCTAATTGCTCCCACTTTGAATATGTATCTAGATCGAGACTCAGAGTCATCCAGATCGGTGTCAAAGCTTGCACCGCGTAACTCTTTACGCCAAACTTTTTATCACCTCCATAACCGAGAAACATATCCTTATTCTACTAAGGATAATTTTGACCGTTGCCCAGTGATCCACTCCTGGATCACTATTGTACCCTTTTGCCAAACTCATGGTGAGGTACACAATAGGCCTGGTACACAACATATCATACTTTATAGAACCTATGACTGAGGCATAGGGAATGACTTTTCATTCTCTTTCTATTTTCTGCCGTGGTCGGGTTTTGAGTCTTTACTCAACTTCAAACCTTGCAACACAGGCAAGAACTCCTTCTCTGGCTGTTCCATTTTGAACTATTTCAAAATCTTGTCAAGGTATGTACTCATTGAAAAAACTTATCAATCGTTTTGATCTATCTCTATAGATCTTGATGCTCAATATGTAAGCAGCTTCACCAAGGTCTTTCTTTGAAAAAAACTCCTTTCAAACACTCCTTTATGCTTTCCAGAAAATTCTACATCATTTCCGATCAAAAATATGTCATTCACATATACTTATCAGAAAGGCTGTAGTGCTCCCACTCACTTTCTTGTAAATACAGGCTTCACCGCAAGTCTGTATAAAACTATATGCTTTGATCAACTCATCAAGCGTATATTCCAACTCCGAGATGCTTGCACCAGTCCATAGATGGATCGCTGGAGCTTGCACACTTTGTTAGCACCTTTAGGATTGACAAAACCTTTTTGTTGCATCATATACAACTCTTCTTTAAGAAATCCATTAAGGAATGCAGTTTTGACATCCATTTGCCAGCTTTCATAAAATGTGGCAATTGCTAACATGATACGGACAGACTTAAGCATCGCTATGAGCGAGAAAATCTTATCGTAGTCAAAACCTTGAACTTGTCGAAAACTTTTTGCGACAATTTTGAGCTTTTTAGATAGTAACACTACTATCAGCGTCCGTCTTCCTCTTGAAGATCCATTTATTCTCAATGGCTCGCCGATCATCGGGCATGTCAATCAAAGTCTATACTTTGTTCTCATTCATGTGGATTCCATCTCAGATTTCATGGCCTCAAGCCATTTCGCGGAATCTGGGCTCATCATCACTTCCTCATAGTTCGTAGGTTCATCATGGTCTAGTAACATGACTTCCAGTACAGGATTACCGTACCACTCTAGTGCGGACCGTACTCTGGAAGACCTACGAGGTTCTGTAGTAACTTGATTTGAAGTTTCATGATCGTCATCATTAGCTTCCTCACTAATTGGTGTAGGAATCACTGGAACTGATTTCTTTGATAATCTACTTTCCAATTCGGGAGAAGGTACAATTACCTCATCAAGTTCTACTTTCCTCCACTCACTTATTTCGAGGGAAACTCCTTCTCTAGAAAGGATCCATTCTTAGCAACAAAGATCTTGCCTTCGGATCTGTGATAGAAAGTGTACCCAACAGTTACCTTTTGGGTATCCTATGAAGACGCACTTCTCCGATTTGGGTTCGAGCTTATTAGACTGAAACTTTTTCACATAAGCATCGCAGCCCCAAACTATAAGAAACGATAACTTAGGTTTCTTGCCAAACCACAATTCATATGGTGTCGTCTCAACGGATTTAGATGGTGCCCTATTTAACGTGAATGCAGCTGTCCTCTAATGCATAACCCAAAATGATAGCGGTAAATCGGTAAGAGACATCATAGATCGCACCATATCTAATAAAGTTCAGTTATGACGTTCAGACACACCATTACGCTATGGTGTTCCAGGTGGCATGAGTTTGTGAAACTATTCCACATTGTTTTAAATGAAGGCCAAACTCGTAACTCAAATATTCGTCTCCACGATCAGATCGTAGAAACTTTATTTTCTTGTTACGATGATTCTCCACTTCACTCTGAATATTTTTGAACTTTCCAAAATGTTTCAGACTTGTGTTTCATTAAGTAGATATACCCATATCTGCTCAAATCATCTGTGAAGGTCAGAAAATATTGATAACCACCGCGAGCCTCAATAGTCATCGGACCACATACATCGGTATGTATTATTTCCAATAAGTCTGTAACTCGCTCCATTGTTCTGATGAACAGAGTTTTAGTCATCTTGCCCATGAGGCATGGTTCGCAAGCATCAAATGATTCATAATCAAGTGATTCCAAAAATCCATCTACATGGAGTTTCTTCATGCGCTTTACACCAATATGACCTAAACAGCAGTGCCACAAATATGTTGCACTATCATTATCAACTTTGCATCTTTTGGCATCAATATTATGAATATGTGCATCATTACGATCGAGATTCAATAAACCATTTACATTGGATGTATGACCATTAAGGTTTTATTCATGTAAACAGAAAAACAATTATTCTCTGACTTAAATGAATAATCGTATCACAATAAACATGATCAAATCATATTCATGCTCAACGCAAACACCAAATAACATTTATTTAGGTCTAACACCAATCCCGAAGGTACAGGGAGTGTGTGATGGTGATCTTATCAACCTTGGAATCACTACCAACACACATCGTCACCTCACCCTTAACTAGTCTCTGTTTATTTTTCAACTTCTGTTTCGAGTTACTACTCTTAGCAACTGAACCAGTATTAAATACCAAGGGGTTGCTATAAACACTAGTAAAGTACACATCAATAACATGTATATCAAATATACTTTTATTCACTTTGCCATCCTTCTTATCCGCCACGTATTTGGGGTAGTTCCGCTTCAAGTGACCATTCCCTTTGCAGTAGAAGCACTCAGTTCTAGGCTTAGGTCTAGCTTTGGGCTTTTTCACGGGAGTGGCAACTTGCTTGCCATTCTTCTTGAAGTTCCCTTTCTTTCCCTTGCCCTTTTACTTGAAACTAGTGGTCTTGTCAACCATCAACACTTGATGCTTTTTCTTGATTTCTACCTTCGCCGATTTCAGCATCGCGAAGAGCTCGGGAATTACTTTCGTCATCCCTTGCATATTATAGTTCATCACGAAGTTCTAGTAACTTGGTGATTGTGATTAGAGAACTTTGTCAATTACTATCTTATCTGGAAGATTAACTCCCAGTTGATTCAAGCAATTGTAGTACCCAGACAATCTGAGCACATGCTCACTGGTTGAGCTATTCTCCTCCATCTTGTAGGCAAAGTACTGTCAGAGGTCTCATACCTCTCGACACGGGCATGAGCCCGAAATACCAATTTCAACTCTTGAAACATCTCATATGCTCCATGTCGTTCAAAACATTTTTGAAGTCCCAGTTCTAAGCCGTAAAGCATGGTGCACTAAACTATCAAGTAGTCATCATACCGAGCTTGTCAAACGTTCATAACGTCTACATCTGCTCCTGCAATAGTTCTGTCATCTAGTGGTGCATCAAGGACATAATACTTCTGTGCAGCAATGAGGATAATCCTCAGATCACAGACCTAGTCCGCATCATTGCTACTATCAACTTTCAACTTAGTTTTCTCTAGGAACATATCATAAATAAAATGGGGAAGCTATACGCGAGCTATTGATCTACAACATAGATATGTAAATATTATCAGGACTAAGTTCATGATAAATTAAAGTTCAATTAATCATACTCCCTCCGTTCCTAAATATAGGGTGTATAGTTTTTGGCACGGAAATTAAAGAACACTCGTGGAGGGAAAATTTCACAAGTTTTGGGCGAGATTACACCTGACTAATTGGCATGAGAAAATAGAGGAGCTTGCCTAATATAAGGAAATGTTATCAAATCCCTCAAAAAATTATCCAAACGAGTGGTGCAACGCAATACACCTGATATTTCGGGTTTTTTCTCAAAAATCTATACACCTTATATCAAGGAACGGAGGGAGTATTACTTAAGGACTCCCACTTAGATAGACATCCCTCTAGTCATCCAAATGATCATGTGATCCGTATCAACTAAACCATGTCCGATCATCACGTGAGATGGAGTAGCTTTCAATGGTGAACATCACTATGTTGATCATATCTACTATATGATTCACGCTCGACCTTTCGGTCTCAGTGTTCTGAGGCCATATCTGCATATGCTAGGCTCGTCAAGTTTAGCCCGAGTATTCTGCATGTGCAAAACTGGCTTGCACCCGTTATATTTGAACGCAGAGCTTATCACACCCGATCATCACGTGGAGTCTCGGCACGACGAACTATCGCAACGGTGCACACTCAGGGAGAACACTTATACCTTGTAATTTTAGTGAGGGATCATCTTATAATGCTACCGCCGTACTAAGCAAAATAAGATGCATAAAAAGATAAACATCATATGCAATCAAAATATGTGACATGATATGGCCATCATCATCTTGGGCCTTTGGTCTCCATCTCTAAAGTACCGTCATGATCTCCATCGTCACCGGCATGACACCATGATCTCTATCAACGTGTCGTCACGTGGTCGTCTCGCCAACTATTTCTTTTGCAACTATTGCTATCGCATAGCGATAAAGTAAAGTATTTATATGGCTTGCATATTATGCAATAAAGAGACAACCATAAGGCTCCTGCCAGTTGCCGATAACTTTAACAAAACATGATTATCTCATACAACAATTTATATCTCATCACGTCTTGACCATATCATATCACATCATGCCCTGCAAAAACAAGTTAGACATCCTCTACTTTGTTGTTGCAAGTTTTACGTGGCTGCTACGGTTTCTAGCAAGAACCGTTCTTACCTACGCACCAAAACCACAACGATGTTTCATCAAGTGTGCTGTTTTAACCTTCAACAAGGACTGGGCGTAGTCAAACTCGATTCAACTAAAGTTGGAGAAACAGACACCCGCCAGCCACCTGTGTGCGAAGCACGTCGGTAGAACCAGTCTCATGAACGCAGTCATGTAATGTCTGTCCGGACCGCTTCATCCAACAATACTGCTGAATCAAAGTAAGACGTTGCTGGTATGTAGTATGACTATTATCGGCCACAACTCTTTGCATTCTACTCGTGCATATAACATCTACGCATAGACCTGGCTCTGATACCACTGTTGGGAATGCAGTAATTTCAAAAAATTTCCTACGATCACGCAAGATCTATCTAGGAGAGGAGGGGAGAGTGTGTCCACGTACCCTCGTAGACCAAAAGCGGAAGCATTTAGTAACGCGGTTGATCTAGTCGAACGCCTTTGCAATCCAATCGATCCAAGTACCGAACGTACGACACCTCCGCGATCAGCACTCGTTCAGCTCGGTGACGTCCCTCGAACTCTTGATCCAGTTGAGGCCGAGGGAGAGTTCCGTCAGCACGACAGCGTGGTGACGGTGATGATGAAGTTACCGACGCAGGGCTTCGCCTAAGCACTACGATGATATGACTGAGGTGTGTAACAGCGGAAGGGGGCACCGCACACGGCTAGAAGATCAACTTGTGTGTTCTAGGGTGCCCCCTGCCCCCGTATATAAAGAAGGGAGAGGGGGAGGTAGCCTGCCCTAGGGGGGCGCGCCAAGGTGTGGAGTCCTACTAGGACTCCCTAGTCCTAGTAGGATTCCACCTCCCACACGGAGTAGGAAAAGGGGGAAGGGAGAAGGAGAAGGAAAGGGGGGGCCTTCTCCTAGTCCTAATCGGCCTCCTGCCCAAGGGGGGCACACTAGACCCTTGTGGGCTGGCGTGCTTCCTTCTTATGGCCCATAAGGCCCATAACTTCCCCCGGGGGGTTCCGGTAACCTCCCGGTACTCCGGAATATACCCGAACTTCTCCGAAACAATTCCGATGTCCGAATATAGCCTTCCAATATATAAATCTTTATGTCTCAACCATTTCGAGACTCCTCATCATGTCCGTGATCTCACCCGGGACTCCGAACAAACTTTGGTTCATCAAATCACATAACTCATAATACAAATCGTCATCGAACGTTAAGCGTGCGGACCCTACGGGTTCGAGAACTATGTAGGCATGACTGAGACACATCTCCAGTCAATAGCCAATAGTGGAACCTGGATGCTCATATTGGCTCCTACATATTCTACGAAGATCTTTATCGGTCAAACCGCATAACAACATACGTTGTTCCCTTTGTCATCGGTATGTTACTTGCCCGAGATTCGATCGTCGGTGTCATCATACCTAGTTCAATCTTGTTACTGGCAAGTCTCTTTACTTGTTCCGTAGTACTTCATCCCGCAACTAACTCATTAGTCACATTGCTTGCAAGGCTTATAGTGATGAGCATTACCGAGAGGGCCCAGAGATACCTCTCCGAAACACGGAGTGACAAATCCTAATCTCGATCTATGCCAACCCAACAAATACCTTCGGAGACACCTGTAGAGCATCTTTATAATCACCCATTTATGTTGTGACGTTTGATAGCACACAAAGTGTTCCTCCGGTATTCGGGAGTTGCATAATGTCATAGTCTGAGGAACATGTATAAGTCATGAAGAAAGCAGTAGCAATGAAACTGTAACAATCAAAATGCTAAGCTAACGAATGGGTCTTTTCCATCACATGATTCTCCTAATGATGTGATCCCGTTCATCAAATGACAACACATGTCTATGGTTAGGAAACATAACCATCTTTGATAAACGAGCTAGTAAAGTAGAGGCATACTAGGGACACTTATGTTTTGTCTATGTATTCACACATGTACTAAGTTTCCGGTTAATACAATTCTAGCATGAATAATAAACATTTATCATGAAATAAGGAAATAAATAATAACTTTATTATTGCCTCTAGGGCATATTTCTTTCAGTTAGTGGTGGTCACACTCATCCTCTCATAGGAAATGAACTCAATGTCACATATGGTGGAGTCACTCATCTCACTCATGGGGTGGTGGCTCTCTTCACATGGAAATTGGGGCATCTCACTCATGGAAATTGGGGCAAAGAGTGATCGACATATTCATGCGGTGGAGGTTTCCACTTACACTTTTGAGGGGTTCAAGAGATTTTTGCAATTTTTTTGTTACTTCACATAGTTTCTCAAAAACTTGTGTTCCCTCTTGAGTGTGATGTAATCCCTTTTGTGGGGGTAATATTCCTACTACCCCTTCTATTATCTCATAAGAAATGTTGGGATTAATTTCAATAAAATTCCCCTTAGTAGCAAAATCCAAAAGTTGCCTATGGGACATGGTTAGCCCAACATAAAAACTACGAAGTAAGTTCTTAAAATCCCCCTCTATAGTGCAATTACAATAGAATTCCATCATCCTATACCAATCATCCTTTAAATTTTCTCCTTGTCTCTGTTTTAAGTGAAGAACTTCAAAGTTAGGAGACAAAGGAGGGGTAAAAGTGCTAGTCATAGTGAAAGGGTAAATAAGAGACAAGTGATTTAACACACGAGCAAAAAAAAGCAAACGAAAGACGAACGGAAGAAAGGTGAATAAAAAGGCAAATCTGTTTGTATTTTTCTGAAGACGTTTAGAAGTGGAGGAGAGGAAAATGAGAGGCGAGTGGCAAATAATGTAAGGCAAGATATGAGAGTTTATGATGGGTACTTGGTATGTCTTGACTTGGCGTAGATCTCCACCGCAACGGCGCCAGAAATTCTTCGTGCTACTTCTTGAGCTTGCGTTGGTTTTTCCCTTGAAGAGGAAAGGGTGTTGCAGCAAAGTAGAGATAAGTATTGACCTCAGTTAGAGAACCAAGGTATTAATCCGGTAGGAGACAATGCACAAATCACCAATACCTGCACAAACAATCAAACACTTGCACCCAACATGATAAAGGGGTTGTCAATCCCTTCATGGTCACTTCCAAAGCTGAGATCTGATAGAGATAGATATAAAAGATTACTAAAACTCGAAAGTATATAAAAGTAAATAAATTGCAGCAAGGTATTTTTGGTATTTTTAATATATAAATCTGAAAATATAATGAGGAAAATAGATCCAGGGGCCATAGGTTTCACTAGAGGCTTCTCTCAAGATAGCAAATAATACGGTGGGTAAACAAATTACTGTCAAGCAATAGATAGAAAAGCACAAAGTTATGAAGATATCCAAGGCAATGATTATGCAAAATAGGCATCACGTCCGTGTCAAGTAGACCGACTCCTGCCTACATCTACTACTATTACTCCACACATCGACCGACTCCTGCCTGCATCTAGAGTATTAAGTTCATTAAGAACAGAGTAATGCATTAAGTAAGATACCATGATGTAGCGGGATAAACTCAAGAAATATGATGAAAACCCCATCTTGTTATCCTCGATGGCAACAAAGCAATATGTGTCTCGCTACCCCTACTATGTCACTAGGTGAAATCACGCAAGTCTGAACCCAAAGCTAAGCACCTCTCCCATTGCAGGAAAAACAGTCTAGTTGGACAAACTAAACCAATAATTCGAAGAGAAATACAAAGATACCAAATCATGCATATAATAATTCAGAGAAGATTCAAATAATATTCATAGATAAGCTGATCATAAATCCACAATTCATCGGATCTCGACAAACACACCGCAAAAGAAGATTACATCAGACAGATCTCCAAGAATATCGAGGAGAACATGGTATTGAGAATCAAAGAGAGAGAAGAAGCCATCTAGCTACTAGCTATGGACCCGTAGGTCTGTGGTAAACTACTCACGCTTCATCGGAAGGGCAATAGAGTTGATGTAGAAGCCCTCCGTGATCGAATCCCCCTCCGGCAGGATGCCAGAAAAGGCCCCAAGATGGGATCTCATGGGTACAGAAGGTTGCGGCAGTGGAAAAGTGTTTTCGTGGCTCCCTCTGGTGGTTTGGGAATATATGTGAATATATAGAATGAAGAGGTAGGTCAGGGGGCTCTCAGGGTGGCCACAAGCCCTAGGGGCGCCCCCCCAGGGCACGCCCGATGGCTTGTCGTCTACTCCAAGGGTCTCCGACTTGGTCTCCAAGTCCTTTGCGTGTTTTCTGGTCCAAGAAAAATCATCATGAAAGTTTTATTCCGTTTGGACTCCGTTTGATATTCCTTTTCTGGAAACTCAAAAACAAGGAAAAAACAGAAACTCGCACTTGGCTCTAGGTTAATAGGTTAGTCCCAAAAATAATATAAAATAGCATGTTAATGCATATAAAACATCACAAACAGATAATATAGTAGCATGGAACAATAAAAAATTATAGATGTGCTGGAGACGTATCAAGCATCCCGAAGCTTAATTGTTGCTCGTCCTCGAGTAGGTAAATGATAAAAACATAATTTTTGATGTGGAATGCTACCTAACATATTTATCCATGTAATTTTCTTTATTGTGGCATGAATGTTCAGACCCGTAAGATTCAAAACTAAAGTTTAATATTGACACAAAAACAATAATACTTCAAGCATACTAATAAAGCAATCATGTCTTCTCAAAATACTATGGCTAAAGAAAATTATCCCTACAAAATCATATAGTCTGGCTATGATCCATCTTCATCACACAAAAATTTCAAATCATGCACAACCCGATGAAAGCCAAGCAATTGTTTCATACTTTTGATGTTCTCAAACTTTTCAACTTTCACGCAATACATGAGCGTGAGCCCACAGACATAGCACCATAGGTGGAATAGAATATGGTGGTTGTGGAGAAGACAAAAAGAGGGAGATAGTTTCACATCAACTAGGCGTATCAACGGGCTATCGAGATGCCCATCAATAGATATCAATGTGAGTGAGTAGGGATTTCCATGCAATGGATGCACTAGAGCTATAAGTTTATGAAAGCTAAAAAAAACTAAGTGGGTGTTGCATCCAACTTGCTTGCTCATGAAGACCTAGGGCAATTTGAGGAAGCCCGTCGTTGGAATATACAAGCCAAGTTCTATAATGAAAAATTCCCACTAGCATATGAAAATGATATCATAGGAGACACTCTATCATGACGATCATGGTGCTACTTTAAAGCACAAGTGTGGAAAAAGGATAGTAACATTGCCCATTTTCTCTTTTTCTCTCTCTTTTTTCTTTTTTTCTCTTTTTTTGTTTGGCTTCTTTTGGCCTTCTCTCTCTTATTTTATTTTATTTTATTTTGATAAACTCACATGGGACAATGCTCTAATAATGAAGATCATCACACTTTTATTTACTTACAACTCAAAAAAATTACAACTCGATACTTAGAAAAAAATATGACTCTATATGAATGCCTCCGGCGGTGTACCGGGATGTGCAATGACTCAAGAGTGACATGTATAAAAAATTATGGAAGGTGGCTTTGCCACAAATACGATATCAACTACATGATCATGCAAAGCAATATGACAATGATGGAACGTGTCATAATAAAACGGAACGGTGGAAAGTTGCATGGCAATATATCTCGGAATGGCTATGGGAATGCCATAATAGGTAGGTATGGTGGTTGTTTTGAGGAAGGTATATGGTGGCTGTTTTGAGGAAGGTATATGGTGGGTGTATGGTACCGGCGAAACTTGCCCGGTACTAGAGAGGCTAGCAATTAATGGTGGAAGGGTCAGAGTGCGTATAATCCATGGACTCAATATTAGTCATAAAGAACTCACATACTTATTGCAAAAATCTATTAGTCATTAAAACAAAGTACTACGTGCATGCTCCTAGGGGGATAGATTGGTAGGAAAAGACCATCGCTCGTCCCCGGTCACCACTCATAAGGAAGACAATCGAAAAATACCTCATGCCCCAACTTCGTTACATAACAGTTCACCATACATGCATGCTACGGGAATCACAAACCTTAACACAAGTATTTCTCCAATTCACAATTACTCACTAGCATGACTCTAATATCACCACCTCTATATCTCGAAACAATCATAAGGAATCAAACTTCTCATACTATTCAATGCACTTTATATGAAAGTTTTTATTATATCCCTCTTGGATGCCCATCATATTAGGACTAAATTCATAACCCAAGAAAATTACCATGCTGTCTAAAGAGACTCTGAAAATAGATATAAGTGAAGCATGAGAGTTCAACAATTTCTATAGCATAAAGCCACTGCCGTGCTCTAAAAAGATATAAGTGAAGCACTAGAGCAAAATTTCCTAGCTCAAAAGATATAAGTGAAGCACATAGAGTATTCTAATAAATCACGATTCATGCGTGTCCCTCTCAAAAGTTGTGTACAGCAAGGATGATTGTGGCAAACTAAAAAGAAAAGACTAATATTATACAAGACACTCCAAGCAAAACACATATCATGTGAATAAAAATATAGCCTCAAGTAAAGTTACCGATAGACGAAGACGAAAGAAGGGATGCCTTCCGGGGCATCCCCAAGCTTAGGCTCTTGGTTGTCCTTGAATATCACCTTGGGGTGCCTTGGGAATCCCCAAGCTTAGGCTTTTGCCAGTCCATATTCCATAGTCCATCAATCCTTACCCAAAACATGAAAACTTCACAACACAAAACTCAACAGAAAATCTCATAATCTCCATTAGTATAAGAAAATAAATCACCACTATTGGTACTGTTGTGAACTCATTCTTTATTTATATTGGTGTAATGTCTACTTTACTCCAACTTTTTCATGGTTCATAACCCCCGATACTAGCCATAGATTCATCAAAATAAGCAAACAACACATAGAAAACAGAATCTGTCAAAAACAGAACAGTCTGTAGGAATCTGTAAACTTCGAATACTTATGTAACTCTAAAAATCCTGAAAAATAAGGAAAACCACGGAAATTTATATATCAATCTTGTGTAAAAAAATCAGAGCAAAATCACACTTCTGTGAACAATTAAAATTATTTTACTGGCGCAAAAGTTTCTGTTTTCAGCAAGATCAAATCAACTATCACCGTAAGCCATCCCAAAGGTCTTACTTGGCTCAAACACTAATTAAAACACCAAAACACAATTACTACAGTAGCATAATTGTGGGCTTACTAAAGAACAGTAGCAAAAGCAAAAAAAAACAAAACGGAAATAAAATTGGGTTGCCTCCCAACAAACGCTATTGTTTAACGCCCCTAGCAAGGCGTAAGGCAATAGATCTAGGTATTTTCATCTTTGGTCTTTATATTTTTACTGGAGTTATGCTCAAATCAAGGAGGTTCCTTGCGTTTCTCCTCATATTCATAAATCTTTATATCTGGAGCATCCAACCGCTTGTTGCAAAGAGTGATCAACATATTCATGCGGTGGAGGTTTCCACTTACACTTTTGAGGGGTTCAAGAGATTTTTGCAAAAATTTCGTTACTTCACATAGTTCCTCAAAAAACTTGTGTTCCCTCTTGAGTGTGATGTAATCCCTTTTGTGGGGGTAATATTCCTACTACCCCTTCTATTATCTCATAAACAATGTTGGGATCAATTTCAATAAAATTCCCCTTAGCAGCAAAATCCAAAAGTTGCCTATGGGACATGGTTAGCCGAACATAAAAATTACAAAGTAAGATCTTAAAATCCCCCTCTATAGTGCAATTACGATAGGACTCTATCATCCTATACCAAACATCCTTTAAATTTTCTCTTTGTCTTTGTTTGAAGTGAAGAACTTCAAAGTTAGGAGACAAAGGAGGGGTAAAAGTGGTAGTCAGAGTGAAAGGGTAAAGAAGAGGCAAGTGATTTAACACACGAGCAAACAAAAAGCAAACGAAAAGACGAACGGAAGAAAGGTGAATAAAAAGGCAAATCTTTTTGTATGTTTCTGAAGACGTTTTAGAAGTGGGGGAGAGGAAAACGAGAGGCGAATGGCGAATAATGTAATGCAAGAGATGAGAGTTTATGATGGGTACTTGGTATGTCTTGACTTGGCATAGATCTCCCCAGCAACGGCGCCAGAAATTCTTCCTACTACTTCTTGAGCTTGCGTTGGTTTTTCCCTTGAAGAGGAAAGGGTGATGCAGCAAAGTAGAGATAAGTATTTCCCTCCGTTAGAGAACCAAGGTATCAATCCAGTACGAGACAACGCACAAATCACCAATACCTGCACAAACAATCATACACTTGCACCCAACGTGATAAAGGGGTTGCCGATCCCTTCAAGGTCCCTTGCAAAGCTGAGATCTGATAGAGATAGATATGAAAGATTACTAAAACTTGAAAGTAAATAAAAGTAAATAAATTGCAGCAAGGTATTTTTGGTATTTTTAATATATAGATCTGAAAATATAATGAGGAAAATAGACCCGGGGGCCATAGGTTTCCTTAGAGGCTTCTCTCAAGATAGCAAATAATATTGTGGGTAAACAAATTACTGTGGAGCAGTTGATAGAAAAGCGCAAAGTTATGACGATATCCAAGGCAATGATTATGCAATATAGGCATCACGTCCGTGTCAAGTAGACCGACTCCTGCCTGCATCTACTACTATTACTCCACACATCGACCGACTCCTGCCTGCATCTAGAGTATTAAGTTCACGAAGAATAGAGTAACACATTAAGTAAGATGATATGATGTAGCAGGATAAACTCAAGAAATATGATGAAAACCCCATCTTTTTATCCTCGGTGGCAACAACGCAATACGTGTCTCGCTACCCGTACTATGTCATTGGGTGAAATCATGCAAGTTCGAACCCAAAGCACCTCTCACATTACAAGAAAAACCAATCTAGTTGGCCAAACTAAACCAATAAATTGAAGAGTAATACAAAGATACCAAATCATGCATATAAGAATTCAAAGAAGATTCAAATAATATTCATACATAAGCTGATCATAAATACACAATTCATCAAATCTCGACAAACCCACCGCAAAAGGAGATTAAATCGGATAGATCTCCAAGAACATTGAGGAGAACATGGTATTGAGAATCAAAGAGAGAGAAGAGGCCATCTAGCTACTAGCTATGGACCCGTAAGTCTGTGGTAAACTACTCACGCTTCATCGGAAGGGCAATAGAGTTGATGTAGAAGCCCTCCGTGATCGAATCCCCCTCCGGCAGGATGCCGGTAAAGGCCCCAAGATGGCATCTCACGGGTATAGAAGGTTGCGGCGGTGGAAAATTGTTTTCGTGGCTCCCTCTGGTGGTTTGGGAATATATGTGAATATATAGAACGAAGAGGTAGGTCGGGGGACTCTCGGGGTGGCCACAAGCCCTAGGATGCTGGAAAATCTTCGTGAAAGTTTTATTCCGTTTGGACTCCGTTTGATATTCCTTTTCTACGAAACTCAAAAACAAGGAAAAAACAGAAACTGGCACTGGGCTCTAGGTTAATAGGTTGGTCCCAAAAAATATATAATAGCATATTAATGCATATAAAACATATAAAACAAACAATATAATAGCATGGAACAGTAGAAAATTATAGGTACGTTGGAGACGTACACTACTGCAGGATGCTGCTAACGCGACACTACGATCAGAGTGTGTGCGATGCAATAATCGCAAACAGTGGTGTAAAAACCCGTCAAAAAAGGTGCAAAACGTTTGCGATGGCAGATGCATCAAACACGGTTAAGATTTTAGTTGTGTGTGCGATGTAGGGCATACGGTTCAGTTAAATTAACTGTTTGCGATGAGGAGGAACAAAAGAAACGGGTAGCCAGATGAAGGTGTGTGCGATGTATAGCATACGGTTCACTCGGATGAACTGTTTGTGATTAGGCAACACAAAAGAAACGGTTAGCCATATCAAGTTATGTGCAATATATGGCATGCGGTTCACTTTGATGAATTGTTTGTGTTGAGACAAGAGAACATAAACGGTTCAATATAACAAGATGTGTGTGATATGTGACAAAAAGGTCTGTAATCAGTAATATGTGCGAATACCGATAATAACACAGACGGTTGCTGCTAATAAGATGTGTGTGTTGTGCGATGGGATTGCATACAGAACAACAACATATATATATATACACACACTTATAAGGACATGGTTGCATATCCAAATTAAACATCCACTTACATAGGTGGCTACTACAACCCTGGCATTTGCACACACCAAAGTAAACTATTACATGCATAATTACATAGGTGGCTACTACACACATGACATTTCCACGCACCAATAAAGTAAACTATATATTACATGCATGATTAACTAGCATAAACGATCATCTGATCATCGTCTACTTCTTGTGACGCTTGCTTTGCTTGTGGCTCGATCCGGGCTCGTCGATTTGGGTAACGATGCACTTCCTCATGTCAACAATCGGCATGTGCTCGTAGCATGTCTACATGCTCTTGGCTGCGAGCCTGAGCAGAGCTTGCCGAGGGACACGAGCAGAGGCCGTCACAGTGATACATGGCAAATAAGACGAAATGTGCGAGCAATGTCGGAGACATCAAGCACGAATCAGATTAGAGTTGCGTGTGCGATACGTGGCATACAGTTGATCCATCTGAGTTGTTTGTGATGGAATAAGCCGTGTGTGTTGCGGGCAAATGCTTGCTGGTATATAACCTTAAATTAAACCAAAAAAGTGTTAATGCATGTTACAAAAATTGTATAACTGGAAACTATATATGTTCAAATACAAATCCAACGATATAATCTTTGGCGACATGCATTCGTATTTTATTAGTCAAATCCTACTTATAAACCAGGACGGGGGTATAGTAGGTAATTAAATTGCAAACATTTTTTTTGTATTAACCGTATGTGTACGTGTCCTTTCGTCCTCCTCTCGCACGTCTTGTCACCCCGCTGCCGCAGACGGCTTACAGCACAAGCTTGCGCAGCGCGCGGGGGTGTTCTTTTGGCTAAACGGTGGCTCGAAGTGGCGCCAATGAATCGTTGGTGAGACCATTCCCGCGCAACCTCGCAGGTTCCCGCGCAAGCTTCCCGCCCGACTCGGTGAAATCCCCCAAAATCCCAATGCTTACTGGTCTGCTATATAAACCCTCACGGCCGGCAAGTCCTGCGTCGCATTTTCCCCTCCCTCCCTGTAGCTTATCTCGTCGGCTTCTCCCACAATAGCCAATGCCACCAGCCCATCATCGTCGCTCAGCCACTCCGCCGTCATCAGAGGACAGCTCCAGCTGGGTGGCTACACCGCGGCGGCGGCTCAGTCCCCTGTGTAGTGTAGTGCGCGTGGCGTCCCTGTTGGGTGTGTGCGGAACACCCACCACACGCTCTGTCGCCACTGCCCGTCGGCAGCTATTGCCGGCCGGCATTGCCGTCACACCACCGTCGAAAGCCAGGGCCATCGCCCGCTCCGCCGCCGCGGCCCGTAGGCGGGAGGTGGCCGTCATGGCCGTCACCCCACTGCCGGCCATCACCCGCTCCGCCACCACGGCCCGAAGGCGGGAGGTGGCCGTCGTGGCCGCCACCCCACTGCCGGCCATCACCCGCTCCACCACCGCGGCCCAAAGGCGGGAGGTGGCCCTAGTGAATAATTACCAAGCTTAATTCCTGCTCGTCCTCGAGTAGGTAAGTGATAAAAGAAATAATTTATGAAGTGTGAATGCTAGCAGGTGCACAAGTTTGATCAATGATAATTTCAATCACCTTTTCTAGCATCATTATATGTCATAACAGTAGCTCATATCTTAAAGCTTCTCATGATCAAGTAACAAACTATTCATATGTTAAAGTATATATCATAAACTTTCTTGAAAACTAACAAACCGCGTTCTCAGTCATCAAACAATTGCAATTCATCTTATTTTCAGGAAGGGTCTATGTAAGATCTTTGATTTAGCAAATCTCACATACTCAACTATCATATAGTCTTCCATGATTGCTACCACTCAAAGCATATTTTTAGAACAAATAGCATCCATCGAACACAGAGAAAGATAGGGGCTTAATGTTTCGCCTCCCATCTTATTTATCATATAGATAATTATCAACAATAATAATTCATGATCAAATATATTTGAATGGCCAAATATTCTTAGATCTTTCTCCACCACATGATGCTTGCCAACTAAAAAGTAGGTTGGAATCAGAAGGAATACTACTGACTCTTGCATAAAAGTAAAAGATAGGCCCTTCACAGAGGGAAGCAGGGATTTGCATAGGTGCCAGAGCTCGAAGGTAAAATAGAGATGAAAATAATTTTGAGAGGTATGCTTTCATTGTAAACATAACGACCAAGAGTTCCCAATATCTTCCATACTACATACATTATAGGCGGTTCCCAAATAGAAAGGTAAAGATTTTACTCCCCCCTCCACCACCAAAAAATTCTTTGCTTGTCTGAAACAACGGGCGTCGTCCAACTATCAACAATCCTGGGGGAGTTTGTTTAAATTAGTTGCGAATTTGTTTTTGATCTTTTGCTCATAGGACTGGGCATCCCAGTTACCAGCCATTTTCTCATGAATGATGACTGGAGTCCACTCATCGTGAGAATAACCCACCTAGCATGCAAGATACTGACAGCCCCTAGTCGCTACATGAGCGATTCGGGCATACAAAACAGATATTATTTGAAGTTTAGAGTTTTGGCAGCATGCAAATTTATTGGAACGGACAGGTAATACAGCATATAGGTAGATTATGGTGGACACTCATGGAAGAAACTTGGTTCAAGGAAATTTGGATGCACAAGCAGTATTCCCGCTTAGTACATATATTTTGGCTAGCAAAGATTCTAAATAGCAAGCACCACATGTTAGAGGATCCATAACAATATAACTTCTATACAAATATACCCAAGCATAACTCATTATGTTGTCTTCCTTGTCCAACTTCAACTAATTTGCTCAGGTTTGAAAATAATTAATGGGGCTCACAATCATAGAAGATGTCCAAGATAGTATATTTATATGTGAAATCTCTCTTCCTTCAATATTCTTTCATGAATTGTTCAAGTGACCAATACAATGTTTGCTAACCTTCAATAAATTTACCACCTCTACTTCTTATATGTGAAGTCATTACTCCCCATGGGATAAGCATATGAAACATATATAATTTCAGATTTATGATATTCAAATCATTCAACCATTTACTCATAGGATATAAGTGAAGCACACGAGTAAATGACAAACTACTCCAAAAAGATATAAGTGAAGATCAATGAGTAGTTAAATAATTATGTAGCTATGTGAAGACTCTCTCTCATTTAAGAATTTCAGATCTTGGTATTTTATTCAAACAGCAAGCAAAACAAAATAAAACGACATTTCAAGGATAGCACTCATCATGTGAAGAAGCAAAAACTTAGGCTCAACCGATACTAACCGATAATTGTTGAAGAAGAAAGGTGGGATGCCTACCGGGGCATCCCCAAGCTTAGATGCTTGAGACTTCTTGAAATATTATCTTGGGGTGCCTTGGGCATCCCCAAGCTTGAGCTTTTGTGTCTCCTTAATTCCTTCATATCACGGTTTCCCTAAATCTCGAAAGCTTCATCCACACCAAAACTCAACAAGAACTCGTGAGATAAGTTAGTATAAACCAATGCAAAAACCTTATCATTCTCTACTGTAGCAAATCACTAAAATTATTATTCAACATTGCATACTAATGCCTCTACATATTTAATACTCCTATCCTCAAATAGAATCATTAAACAAGCAAACATATGCAAACAATGCAAACATAACAGCAATCTGCCAAAACAGTACAGTCTGTAAAGAATGCAGAGTCATCATACTTCCCTAACTCCAAAAATTATGAAAATTCTCCAACTGTAGAAAATTTATCAGAGCTCAATATGCAAAAAGTTTCAACATTTTATCATATTCTGACTTTTCTAGGGAATTTTTGCAACAGCGGTAAAACTTTTCTGTTTTGAAACAGCAACATGTATACTTGCAAAATAAGCATGGTAAAGGCTATCCTTGACATTTTTATTGAAAATAGAGATGCAAAACATTATTATAAATAAGCAAAGCAAATACTAACAAAATAAAATGATGCTCCAAGCAAAACACATATCATGTGGTGAATAAAAATATAGCTCCAAGTAAAGTTACCGATGAACGAAGACGAAAGAGGGGATGCCATCCGGGGCATCCCCAAGCTTAGGCTCTTGGTTTTCCTTGAATATTACCTTGGGGTGCCTTGGGCATCCCCAAGCTTAGGCTCTTTCCACTCCTTATTCCATAGTCCATCGAATCTTTACCCAAAACTTGAAAACTTCACAACACAAAACTCAACAGAAAACTCGTAAGCTCCGTTAGTATAAGAAAATAAATCACCACTTAGGTACTGTTGTGAACTCATTCTAAATTCATATTGGTGTAATATCTACTGTATTCCAACTTCTCTATGGTTCATACCCTCCGATACTACTCATAGATTCATCAAAATAAGCAAACAACACATAGAAAACAGAATCTGTCAAAAACAGAACAGTCTGTAGTAATCTGTATCAAACGAATACTTTGGAACTCCAAAAATCTTAAATAAATTGGTGGACCTGAGGAATTTGTCTATTAATCTCTTCAAAAGAATCAACCTAAAATCACTCTCCAGTAAGAAATGGCAGCTAATCTCGTGAGCGCAAAAGTTTCTGTTTTTTACAGCAAGATCGCAAAGACTTCACCCAAGTCTTCCCAAAGGTTCTAC
Organism: Triticum aestivum; assembly: GCF_018294505.1. NCBI lineage: Eukaryota > Viridiplantae > Streptophyta > Magnoliopsida > Poales > Poaceae > Triticum > Triticum aestivum. The sequence goes on from NC_057814.1 coordinate 187,939,817, forward strand.
TTGGCGCAAACACTAATTAAAACATAAAACCACATCTAAACAGAGTCTAGATGAATTATTTATTACTAAACAGGAGCCAAAAGGCAATGAACAAAAATAAAATTGGGTTGCCTCCCAACAAGCGCTAACGTTTAACGGCCCCTAGCTAGGCATGATGATTGCAATGATGCTCACATAAAAGATAAGAATTGAAACATAAAGAGAGCATCATGAAGAATAATGACTAGCACATTTAAGTCTAACCCACTTCCTATGCATAGGAATTTTGTGAGCAAACAACTTATGGGAACATGAAACAACTAGCATAGGAAGGTAAAACAAGCAAATCTTCAAGATTTTCAACACATAGAGTGGAAACTTAATATTATTGCAATATGTAGAAGCATATGATTCCTCTCTCGTAATAATTTTCAGTAGCATCATGAATGAATCAACCATATAACCAGCACCTAAAGCATTCTTTTCATGATCTACTAGCATAGGAAATTTTATTACTCTCCACATAAGCAAATTCTTCTCATTCGGAATAGTGGGAGTATCATAAGAGACTCGAATACTATAAATTGTTTCCACATTAAAAGAGTAATGTTCAGAAAAAGGGTAATCATAATCATGACAAGTTTTATAAATATAATCATCACTACTTTTATAGCATAGGTGTCATCACAATAATCATCATAAATAGGAGGCATGCTATCATCATAATAAATTTGCTCATCAAAACTTGGGAGGCTAAAAATATCATCTTCATTAGACATAGCATCCCCAAGCTTGGGACAAACATTAATTGCAGCAAATATATTCTCAAACATGTCATTCTCATCAAACATAGCATCCCCAAGCTTGGGCCTTTTCATATCATAAGCATAATCACTCTCATCATTAATAGTATGGATAGCACCAATAGTATAGCAATTATCATCATCACAATGAGTAATAGGAGCAACATCATTTGGGAGGGATACCTTTTCTACCTTTGCTTCTCCGTCTTTTCTTTTTCTTCTTCACATTATGTGTGGGTTTAACCCTCTTTTTGAGCTCCTTATTAATGAGATTGGTTGAATAGAAGGCTCCTCCTCGTTACCTGATTCATCATAAGAAATAATAGGAGGATATTGGGAAGTCTCTTCCCTTTCGTTAGTATTCTCTTCATCTTCTATTTGTTTTCTTTCTTTATGTAATTGGCAATATAAGGATTTTCAATGCAATTCACCGCACAATACATAAAAATTTCTTCTAGATCAATATCGAGGAATTTCTCAAGGTTAAATTCTGGAATATGCTTAGTTATACGTTTCATTTCTTCATAACCCAAAAGCAAACTAAGTTCATTATGATGTGCAAGGGAAATCAAGTCATCACAATTTTTGGACACGATACGATCATGAAATAATTTGCATTGGAATTTTAAATGACCACGTTCATTGCAAAGTTCACTAAGTATGGCAAAGAAATTTTAAATTTTCAGCACAAACATCTAGCCTTTCTTGCAACCATTTAGTTTCTAAATACTTATGCCTCTTGCAAAATCTATCTTCCCTATTTGGTGTGTACTTGCAAACTCTATGCACTCCACAAAAGTGACATGCTTATAAGAGACATTTTCATCATGACTAGTGCAATCATCATAGTACTATGGATATTCAAGAGTTCATACTAACAACATTGCAATCATGCTCATCATTCAAGATTTAGTGCCAAACATTTTAAGACTTCTTCTTCTAGCACTTGAGCACAATTTTACTTTCCATCATTCTCACGAAAGATATTAAAAAGATGAAGCGTATGAGGCAAACTCAATTCCATTTTTTGTAGTTTTCTTTTATAAACTAAACTAGTGATAAAACAAGAAACAAAAGATTCGATTGGCAAGATCTAAAGATATCCTTCAAGCACTCACCTCCCCGGCAACGGCGCCAGAAAAGAGCTTGATGTCTACTACGCAACCTTCTCTTGTAGACGTTGTTGGGCCTCCAAGTGCAGAGGTTTGTAGGACAGTAGCAAATTTCCCTCAAGTGGATGACCTAAGGTTTATCAATCCGTGGGAGGCGTAGGATGAAGATGGTCTCTCTCAAACAACCCTGCAACAAATAACAAAGAGTCTCTTGTGTCCCCAACACACCCAATACAATGGTAAATTGTATAGGTGCACTAGTTCGGCGAAGAGATGGTGATACAAGTGCAATATGGATGGTAGATATAGGTTTTTGTAATCTGAAAATATAAAAACAGCAAGGTAACTAATGATAAAAGTGAGCGTAAACGGTATTGCAATGCTAGGAAACAAGGCCTAGGGTTCATACTTTCACTAGTGCAAGTTCTCTCAACAATAATAACATAATTGGATCATATAACTATCCCTCAACATGCAACAAAGAGTCACTCCAAAGTCACTAATAGCGGAGAACAAACGAAAGAGATTATTGTAGGGTACGAAACCACCTCAAAGTTATCCTTTCTGATCGATCTATTCAAGAGTCCGTAGTAAAATAACACGAAGTATTCTTTCGTTCGATCTATCATAGAGTTCGTACTAGAATAACACCTTAAGACACAAATCAACCAAAACCCTAATGTCACCTAGATACTCCAATGTCACCTCAAGTATCCGTGGGTATGGATTATACGATATGCATCACACAATCTCAGATTCATCTATTCAACCAACACAAAGAACTTCAAAGAGTGCCCCAAAGTTTCTACCGGGAGAGTCAAGACGAAAACGTGTGCCACCCTATGCATAAGTTCACGAGGTCACGGAACCCGCAAGTTGATCACCAAAACATACATCAAGTGAATCACGTGATATCCCATTGTCACCACAGATAAGCACATGCAAGACATACATCAAGTGTTCTCAAATCCTTAAAGACTCAATCCGATAAGATAACTTCAAAGGGAAAACTCAATCCATTACAAGAGAGTAGAGGGGGAGAAACATCATAAGATCCAACTATAATAGCAAAGCTCGCGATACATCAAGATTGTACCACCTTAAGAACACGAGAGAGAGATCAAGCACATAGCTACTGGTACATACCCTCAGCCCCGAGGGTGAACTACTCCCTCCTCGTCATGGAGAGCGCCGGGATGATGAAGATGGCCACCGGTGAGGGATCCCCCCTCCGGCAGGGTGCCGAACAGGGTCCCGATTGGTTTTTCGTGGCTACAGAGGCTTGCGGCGGCAGAACTCCTGATCTATTGTGCTCTTCGATGTTTTTAGGGTATATGGACATATATAGGCGAAAGAAGTCGGTCAGGGGCCGAGGCCACGAGGGTGGGGGCGCGCCAGGGGGTAGGGCGCGCCTCCCTGCCTCGGGCTCACTCAAAGCTTCCCTGACGTCTACTCCAAGTCTCCTGGATTGCTTTCATTCCAAAAATAACGCTCCCAAAGGTTTCATTCCGATATTTTTTCTTTGAAACACTTAAATAGGCAAGAAAACAACAATTTGGGTTGGGCCTCCGGCTAATAGGTTAGTCCCAAAAATAATATAAAAGTTTATAATAAAGCCCATAAACATCCAAAACAGATAATATAATAGCATGGAACAATAAAAAATTATAGATACGTTGGAGACGTATCAGGCCCCCACCCCATCGTCGGCCGCCTTGGCCGCTAGCCCACCGTCGACCGTCCGGATCATCACCCGCTCCGCCATCGCCGCCCGAAGGAGGGAGGCGGAGGTGGAGGCCTGCACGTGCGTCAACGACCTTGCGTGCTACATCGAGTTCCTGCAGAAGGAGGAGGAGCGCCTCGTCGAGCACACAAAGAGCCTTACCGTTGCCGTGGCCGCAGCACACGCGGACGCAGAGGCGAGGAATCAGGAGATCTATGAGTAGTCCGACCGCTTCGAGAGGGATCGTCTGGAGCGGTAGTGGGCGTTCGAGCTGGCGAGCGTCGCCGAACGTGCTGCAGCGGCAGGCACCGTATTGCATTTGTCCAGCTCGTCCGTAGGCTCCTCCTCCTCCTCTGCCTCTTACCGAGCGCGCTCGGCAGAGGAGAGGCTGCCGGAAGTAGCACAAAGCCCCTCCGTAGTAGTAGTATTTAGGGGCTATTTTGTTCAGTTCATCTGACTATAGATGTGTGGTGGAACTATACAACGTACTTAAAATTACCTAGTATATATAGTTGAACTAGTTATTTCAGGACGTGGTTGGCAACAATTGGGGAAAAGTTTGGTTGGTTCAGCTGCCGAGTTGAATTGTTTGTATAAATTAAGAATGACTGCTTAATATATGAATGAAATCTATGCTTAATTACTGAATTTTAGTTGCAAAAATTAGATAGTGCTAGTGATTTTTAGCTGCATATTTTGACAAATCGCAGTGTTACAAGGATTGACAAATGACAATGTTACAAGATCAACAAATGTCAATCTTTCCAGTTTGTGATCCATAGCTGGCAACTAAAAGTTGGCGGCCTTGCATGTGCGAGGTCAGGCTGCTTCTCAACTAGGCATTTCCAGGTGTTTCCACGGTGACTCAAGAGGCAGAAACATCGTCACTTCCTCACTGGCCTTGTACCTTTTACAGTTTGATCGCTGCACACATGGATTTCCTTGTTAGGTCGGTTTTTGCAAAATGGAGGTCTGATGGTGATACGTCTCCAACGTATCTATAATTTTTTGATTGTTCCATGCTATTATATTATCTGTTTTGGATGTTTAATGGGCTTTATTATGCACTTTTATATTATTTTTGGGACTAACCTATTAACCGAAGGCCCAGTGCAAATTGTTGTTTTTTTGCCTATTTCAGTGTTTCGCAGAAAAGGAATATCAAACGGAATCCAAACGGAAAACCTTCGCGAGGATCGTTTTTGGAACAAACGCAATCCAGGAGACTTGGAGTGGAACGTCAAGGAAGCAACGAGGCGGCCACGAGGCAGGGAGGCAGCGCCCCCACCCTCGTGGGCCCCTCATAGCTCCACCGACCTACTTCTTTCGCCTATATATACTCTTATACCCTGAAAACATCCAGGAGAGCCACGAAACCCTATTTCCACCGCCGCAACCTTCTGTACCCGTGAGATCCCATCTTGGGGCCTTTTCCGGCGCTCCGCCGGAGGGGGAATCGATCACGGAGGGCTTCTACATCAACACCATAGCCTCTCCGATGATGTGTGAGTAGTTTACCACAGACCTTCGGGTCCATAGTTATTAGCTAGATGGCTTCTTCTCTCTCTTTGGATCTCAATACAAAGTTCTCCTCGATTTCTTGGAGATCTATTCGATGTAATACTTTTTGCGGTGTGTTTGTCGAGATCCGATGAATTGTGGGTTTATGATCAAGATTATCTATGAACAATATTTGATTCTTCTCTGAATTCTTATATGCATGATTTGATATCTTTGCAAGTCTCTTCGAATTATCAGTTTGGTTTGGCCTACTAGATTGATCTTTCTTGCAATGGGAGAAGTGCTTAGCTTTGGGTTCAATCTTGCGGTGTCCTTTCCCAGTGACAGCAGGGGCAGCAAGGCACGTATTGTATTGTTGCCATCGAGGATAAAAAGATGGGGTTTATATCATATTGCTTGAGTTTATCCCTCTACATCATGTCATCTTGCCTAATGCGTTACTCTGTTCTTATGAACTTAATACTCTAGATGCATGCTGGATAGCGGTCGATGTGTGGAGTAATAGTAGTAGATGCAGAATCGTTTCGGTCTACTTGACACGGACGTGATGCCTATGTTCATGATCATGCCTAGATATTCTCATAACTATGCGCTTTTCTATCAATTGCTCGACAGTAATTTGTTCACCCACCGTAGAATTTGCTATCTTGAGAGAAGCCACTAGTGAAACCTATGGCCCCCGGGTCTATTTTCCATCATATTAATCTCCCTCAACTAGCTATTTCTGTCGCCGTTTATTTTGCAATCTTTACTTTTCAATCTATACAACAAAAATACCAAAAATATTTATCTTATTATCTCTATCAGATCTCACTTTTGCAAGTGGCCGTGAAGGGATTGACAACCCCTTTATCGCGTTGGTTGCAAGGTTCTTGATTGTTTGTGCAGGTACTAGGGATTTGCGTGTAGTCTCCTACTGGATTGATACCTTGGTTCTCAAAAACTGAGGGAAATACTTACGCTACTTTGCTGCATCACCCTTTCCTCTTCAAGGGAAAACCAACGCATGCTCAAGAGGTAGCAAGAAGGATTTCCATGCGGCCGTTGCCAGGGAGAATCTAACGCCACAAGTGAAGACATACCATGTTACCCATACACAAAATCTTCTCCCTCGCATTACATTAATTTGCCATTGTGCCTATATGGTTTTTCCTCTCCCCCACTTCACCCTTTCCGTTTTATTCGCCCTCTTTTTCCCGTTTCAGTCTCTTTTTCGCTTGCTTCTTGTGTGCTTGTGTGTTGGATTGTTTGTCACGATGGCTCAAGACAGTACAAATTGTGTAACTTTTCCAACACCAACAACAATGATTTTATTAGCACTCCGATTGCTCCTATTACCGATGCTGCATCTGGTGAAATTAATGTTGCTTTGTTTGAATCTTGTCATGAAAGAATCAATTTTCTGGCCTTCTAGTGAAGATGCCGCTACTCATCTAAACCAACTTCGTTGATTTGTGCGATATGCAAAAAGAAGAAAGATGTGGATAATGATATTGTTAAATTGAAGCTATTTCCATTTTCGTTTAGAGATCGTGCTAAAACTTGGTTTTCTTCTTTGCCTAAAAATAGTATTGATTAATGGAATAAGTGCAAAGATGCTTTTATCTCTAAGTATTTTCCTCCTGCTAAGATCATCTCTCTTAGAAACGATATTATGAATTTTAAGCAACTTGATCATGAGCATGTTGCACAAGCTTGGGAGAGGATGAAATTAATGATACATAATTGCCCTACACATGGTTTGAATTTATGGATGATTATACAAAAAAATTACGCAGGATTGAATTTTGCTTCTAGAAATCTTTTAGATTCGGCCGCGGGAGGCACTTTTATGGAAATCACTTTAGGAGAAGCTACTAAACTCCTAGATAATATTATGGTTAATTATTCTCAATGGCACACCGAAAGATCAACTAGTAAAAAGGTTCATGCGATTGAAGAGATTAATGTTTTGAGTGGAAAGATGGATGAACTTATGAAATTGTTTGCTAATAAGAGTGTTTCTTCTGATCCTAATGATATGTCTTTGTCCACTTTGATTGAGAATAATAATGAATCTATGGATGTGAATTTTTGTTGGTAGGAACAATTTTGGTAACAACGCGTATAGAGGAAACTTTAATTCTAGGCCGTTCCCTAGTAATTCCTCTAATAATTATGGTAATTCCTACAACAACTCTTATGGAAATTTTAATAAGATGCCCTCTGATTTTGAGACTAGTGTTAAAGAATTTATGAATTTCGCAAAAGAATTTCAATGCTTTGCTTGAAGAAAAATTGCTTAAGATTGATGAGTTGGCTAGGAACTGGATAGAATTTCTCTTGATGTTGATTCTTTGAAACTTAGATCTATTCCACCTAAGCATGATATCAATGAGTCTCTCAAAGCCATGAGAATTTCCATTGATGAGTGCAAAGAAAGAACCGCTAGGATGCGTGCTAAAAAAGGATTGCTTTGTGAAAGCGTGTTCTTCTAGTTTTCATGATAATAAGGATGAAGATCTAAAAGTGATTGATGTGTCTCCCTATTAAATCTTTGTTTTCCAATATGAATCTTGATAAAGATGGGACTGGAGATGAGTCAACTTTAGTTAAAAGGCGTCCCAATGATTCGGAGTTTTTAGATCTTGATGCAAAAATTGGTAAAAGTGGGATTGAAGAGGTCAAAACTTTACATAGCAATGAACCCACTATTTTGGATTTCAAGGAATTTAATTATGATAATTGTCTCTTTGATAGATTGTATTTCCTTGTTGCAATCCGTGTTAAATTCTCCTCATGCTTATGATCAAAATAAAGCTTTACTAAACATATCGTTGATGCTTTAATGCAATCTTATGAAGAAAAACTTGAATTAGAAGTTTCTATCCCTAGAAAACTTTATGATGAGTGGGAACCTACTATTAAAATTAAGATTAAAGATCATGAATGCTATGCTTTGTGTGATTTGGGTGCTAGTGTTTCCACGATTCCAAAAACTTTGTGTGATATGTTAGGTTTCCGTGAATTTGATGATTGTTCTTTAAACTTGCATCTTGCGGATTCCACCATTAAGAAACCTATGGGAAGGATTAATGATGTTCTTATTGTTTCAAATAGGAATTATGTGCCCGTAGATTTCATTGTTCTTGATATAGATTGCAATCCTACATGTCCTATTATTCTTGGTAGACCTTTCCTTAGAACGATTGGTGCAATTATTGATATGAAAGAAGGAAATATTAGATTCCAATTTCCATTAAGGAAAGGCATGGAACACTTTCCTAGAAAGAAAATTAAATTACCTTGTGAATCTATTATGAGAGCCACTTATGGATTGCATACCAAAGATGACAATACCTAGATCTATTCTTCTTTTTATGCCTAGCTAGGGGCGTTAAACGATAGCGCTTGTTGGGAGGCAACCCAATTTTATTTTTGTTCTTGCTTTTTCTGTTAGTAATAAATAATTCATCTAGCCTCTGGTTAAATGTGTTTTATGTTTTAATTAGTGTTTGTGCCAAGTAAAACCTATAGGATCTTCTTGGGTGATAATTATTTGATCTTGCTGAAAAAGACAGAAACTTTCTGCTCACGAAAACAATTGTTAAAAATCACCAGAAAGTGATAAAATACTGATTCCAATTGCAGTAGATCAATAACAAATTATCTAGGTCTTCCTATTTTTGCAGAATTTTTGAGTTACAGAAGTTTGCGTTTGATACAGATTACTACAGACTGTTCTGTTTTTGACAGATTCTGTTTTTCGTGTGTTGTTTGCTTATTTTGATGAATCTATGGCTAGTATCGGGGGGTATGAACCATAGAGAAGTTGGAATACAGTAGGTTTAACACCAATATAAATAAAGAATGAGTTCATTACAGTACCTTAATGTGGTGGTTTGTTTTCTTACACTAACGGAGCTCATGAGATTTTCTGTTGAGTTTTGTGTTGTGAAGTTTTCAAGTTTTGGGTAAAGATTTGATGGATTATGGAAAAAGGAGTGGCAAGAGCCTAAGCTTGGGGATGCCCAAGGCACCCCAAGGTAAAATTCAAGGACAACCAAAAGCCTAAGCTTGGGATGCCCCGGAAGGCATCCCCTCTTTCGTCTTCGTCTATCGGTAACTTTACTTGAGGCTATATTTTTATTCACCACATGATATGTGTTTTGCTTGGAGCGTCTTGTATGATTTGAGTCTTTGCTTTTTAGTTTACCACAATCATCCTTGCTGTACACACCTTTTGGAGAGACACACATGAATCGGAATTTATTAGAATACTCTATGTGCTTCACTTATATCTTTTGAGCTAGATAATTTTGCTCTAGTGCTTCACTTATATCTTTTAGAGCACGGTGGTGGTTTTATTTTATAGAAATTATTGATCTCTCATGCTTCACTTATATTATTTTGAGAGTCCTTTAGAACAGCATGGTAATTTGCTTTGGCTATAAAATTAGTCCTAATATGATAGGCATCCAAGATGGGTATAATAAAAACTTTCATATAAAGTGCATTGAATACTATGAGAAGTTTGATACTTGATGATTGTTTTGAGATATGAAGATGGTGATATTAGAGTTGTGCTAGTTGAGTAATTGTGAATTTGAGAAATACTTGTGTTGAAGTTTGCAAGTCCCGTAGCATGCACGTATGGTAACCGTTGTGTGACAAATTTGAAACATGAGGTGTTCTTTGATTGTCATCCTTATGAGTGGCGGTCGGGGACGAGCGATGGTCTTTTCCTACCAATCTATCCCCCTAGGAGCATGCGCGTAATGCTTGGTTTTTGATGACTTGTAGATTTTTGCAATAAGTATGTGAGTTCTTTATGACTAATGTTGAGTCCATGGATTATACGCACTCTCACCTTTCCATCATTGCTAGCCTCTTCGGTACCGTGCATTGCCCTTTCTCACCTCGAGAGTTGGTGCAAACTTCGCCGGTGCATCCAAACCCCGTGATATGATACGCTCTATCACACATAAACCTCCTTATATCTTCCTCAAAACAGCCACCATACCTACCTATTATGGCATTTCCATAGCCATTCCGAGATATATTGCCATGCAACTTTCCACCGTTTCATTTATTATGACACGTTTCATCATTGTCATATTGCCTTGCATGATCATGTAGTTGACATTGTATTTGTGGCAAGGCCACCATGCATAATTTTTCATACATGTCACTCTTGATTCATTGCCCATCCCGGTACACCGCCGGAGGCACTCATATAGAGTCATATTTTGTTCTAGTATCGAGTTGTAATCATTGAGTTGTAAATAAATAGAAGTGTGATGATCATCATTATAGAGCATTGTCCCCATAAAAAAAGAGAAAGGCCAAAAAAGGAAGGCCAAATAAAAAAAGGCCAAAAAATAAGGAAGGCCCAAAAAAAGGGACAATGCTACTATCCTTTTTCCACACTTGTGCTTCAAAGTAGCACCATGATCTTTATGATAGAGAGTCTCTTATTTTGTCACTTTCATATACTAGTGGGAATTTTTCATTATAGAACTTGGCTTGTATATTCCAACAATGGGCTTCCTCAAATGCCCTAGGTCTTCGTGAGCAAGCAAGTTGGATGCACACCCACTTAGTTTCTTTTGTTGAGCTTTCATACATTTATAGCTCTAGTGCATCCGTTGCATGGCAATCCCTACTCCTTGCATTGACATCAATTGATGGGCATCTCCCTAGCCCGTTGATTAGCCGCGTCAATGTGAGACTTTCTCCTTTTTTGTCTTCTCCACACAACCCCCATCATTATATTCTATTCCACCCATAGTGCTATGTCCATGGCTCACGCTCATGTATTGCGTGAAAGTTGAAAAAGTTTGAGAAATACTAAAGTATGAAACAATTGCTTGGCTTGTCATCGGGGTTGTGCATGATGAGAGCATTTTTGTGTGACGAAAATGAGCATAGCCAAACTATATGATTTTGTAGGGATAAGCTTTCTTTGGCCATGTTATTTTGAGAAGACATAATTGCTTAGTTAGTATGCTTGAAGTATTATTATTTTTATGTCAATATTAAACTTTTATCTTGAATCTTTCGGATCTGAACATTCATGCCACAATAAGAAAATTACATTGAAAATTATGTTAGGTAGCATTCCACATCAAAAAATTCTGTTTTTATCATTTACCTACTCGAGGACGAGCAGGAATTAAGCTTGGGGATGCTTGATACGTCTCCAACGTATCTATAATTTTTATTGTTCCATGCTATTATATTATCTGTTTTGGATGTTTAATGGGCTTTATTATGCACTTTTATATTATTTTTGGGACTAACCTATTAACCGAAGGCCCAGTGCAAATTGCTGTTTTTTTGCCTATTTTAGTGTTTCGCAGAAAAGGAATATCAAACGGAATCCAAACGGAATGAAACCTTCGCGAGGATCGTTTTTGGAACAAACGCAATCCAGGAGACTTGGAGTGGACGTCAAGGAAGCAACAAGGCGACCACGAGGCAGGGAGGGCGCCCAGGGGGTAGGCGCGCCCCCACCCTCGTGGGCCCCTCGTAGCTCCACCGACCTACTTCTTTCGCCTATATATACTCTTATACCCTGAAAACATCCAGGGAGCCACGAAACCCTATTTCCACCGCCGCAACCTTCTGTACCCGTGAGATCCCATCTTGGGGCCTTTTCCGGCGCTCCGCCGGAGGGGGAATCGATCACGGAGGGCTTTCTACATCAACACCATAGCCTCTCCGATGATGTGTGAGTAGTTTACCACAGACCTTCGGGTCCATAGTTATTAGCTAGATGGCTTCTTCTCTCTCTTTGGATCTCAATACAAAGTTCTCCTCGATTCTCTTGGAGATCTATTCGATGTAATACTTTTTGCGGTGTGTTTGTCGAGATCCGATGAATTGTGGGTTTATGATCAAGATTATCTATGAACAATATTTGATTCTTCTCTGAATTCTTATATGCATGATTTGATATCTTTGCAAGTCTCTTCGAATTATCAGTTTGGTTTGGCTACTAGATTGATCTTTCTTGCAATGGGAGAAGTGCTTAGCTTTGGGTTCAATCTTGCGGTGTCCTTTCCCAGTGACAGCAGGGGCAGCAAGGCACGTATTGTATTGTTGCCATCGAGGATAAAAAGATGGGGTTATATCATATTGCTTGAGTTTATCCCTCTACATCATGTCATCTTGCCTAATGCGTTACTCTGTCTTATGAACTTAATACTCTAGATGCATGCTGGAATAGCGGTCGATGTGTGGAGTAATAGTAGTAGATGCAGAATCGTTTTGGTCTACTTGACACAGACGTGATGCCTATGTTCATGATCATGCCTAGATATTCTCATAACTATGCGCTTTCTATCAATTGCTCGACGGTAATTTGTTCACCCACCGTAGAATTTGCTATCTTGAGAGAAGCCACTAGTGAAACCTATGGCCCCCGGGTCTATTTTCCATCATATTAATCTCCCATCAACTAGTTATTTCTGTCGCCGTTTATTTTGCAATCTTTACTTTTCAATCTATACAACAAAAATACCAAAAATATTTATCTTATTATCTCTATCAGATCTCACTTTTGCAAGTGGCCGTGAAAGGGATTGACAACCCCTTTATCGCGTTGGTTGGAAGGTTCTTGATTGTTTGTGCAGGTACTAGGGATTTGCGTGTAGTCTCCTACTGGATTGATACCTTGGTTCTCAAAAACTGAGGGAAATACTTATGCTACTTTGCTGCATCACCCTTTACCCTTCAAGGGAAAACCAAGGCATGCTCAAGAGGTAGCACTTGGGCACCATTAATGGATAGGATGCCAGCAAGGCGGGCGGCCATGGAAGTCAAAGGGCTCACTTCCCGGTGAGCCTGCGGCATATAGCTCGCACGCTTTCCAGTGAGCCTCCGCATTGGAGTACAGCTCGCATGCCTCCCGTTTAGTCAAGCACTCAAGCACCTGTCCACACGGCACCTCCTAGCCATTATAAGAGTGAGGCGTGGCGTCACGTGAATGGTTAACAGAACACACACAATTTAAATTATACAAAACATTTGAGATGTTAAAGTGGCAGCTATTTGTTTCAAAATGCCTTTGTTGGCTGTTATTCGAGTGCGCCTTCTCTCAAAATGGACACGAAAAATACCATGGCATGTCGGGTGCCATTCAATTATCGCATGCCAAGTTTGATGAATTTCAGACGAGTTTTGGATTTACTAGAATTTAAAAACTAGTTATCTCAATGTTTGCGGCCGAGTGACGGTGGCAGGGGGTTTGACATTCATTCCCTTTTCTTGCATGGGACCTAAGCATGCAACCAACAACACATATTTAATTTTTCAACCCGTTTATATGCACTGGAGTATGTGCATGTAGTTCAAATTCGAATTATGCACCTGAAATACCTACAAAACCAAGTTAATGTATAAAAATGTCCAAACGAACCCTGAATAATTCCATTTTTTTTGACGACACACCTATAGTTGCATGTTCTCTGCAGATAAAAGTTCTAGCAATTCAAACACCATCCTTTATAGCCGTGACCCCATTACGTAATTCAAATCAAGACAAAAAATCAAGTAGATTGCACACAGTTTATTATCACCAACTGTGTGAGATGCAACACAAAATATCTTGGAGCATCGTCGGAGTGTTAAGCACACTAGCCCGCTCCTCAAATATCATTTCACTGTTCAATCGTCGCCGGTGAAAGATGGGGACGTGGACCCGCGTCGCGAGGGCAACTTCGGCGGCCCACTCTGGCGAGAGTGCGGCCGCAGCCGCCAGGCGCGTGCTAACAAGCTTCCTGAGGGTCATCGCAATCTGCGTCCGGGCGGCCAAGGCAGCCCAAACGGCCGTTGTTGCTTCTCAGGCGGCGGCAGCAGCATCTGCCTCGGGGATAGCAACTGGCGAGAGCGGCACAACAGCTGTCCGTGCCACAGCGGCGGCCTTAGCCCTGATGGAGGCCGCCCACGACCATGTTGAGGCCGTCCACGCCCAGCTCGTGGCGGTCACCGCACAAATCGAACAAAGCTTCTCCGACAATGGTCGGCAACCCACGGCCGAAGAGTTGGCAATCGCTGAGAGAGTTTGAGCAGCCGTCCGTTCCTGCGCGACATACCTTGCCACGACGGAGCCCGCCAAAGCCCAGATCGCGGCCGCCCACGCCCAGCTCTTGGCGGCCTATTCCAAAGATATGGTGGACGTGGATGGCGAGATGCTTGCTGAGTATGGTGGAATTGATGCCATGGAGCCCCTTCCCCAGGAGACCGTCAGGCGCAAGCTGGACATGGAGGAGGCAGCGGAGATCAACGAGCACCAGCCGTAGTAGTACTCTTTGTTTTGTTTAATTAAGAGCGCCGGTCTTTAATTTGTTAGAGTAATGTTTAGGTCAGCTAGCTCTGTTTAATTGCTGAACTTGCTCGATTAAGAAGTGTGGGTGTGTTGTGTACCCAAATTATGCAATGACGTGGATGACCACTGTAACCAGGGAAATTGGAACCAAAATTTTTGATGTTCAAATTCATCACAGACGGGTTAAGCTATCTGAATCGTTTGTGATGTTCACATATCGTACACAATTCTGAATAAGGGACCGTGTCTGATGAGACTTTGCACGCCAGTTTTTCGCTGAAGCGATTCCACAATATCGGCTTCCGCGGAAATATCTACCCCCCCCGCCCCTCCCCCTTACCAAAAGCCACATTTCCCCTATTTCCGCCTTCCCTTCCAAGTTGAAACCTTCACTCCTTGCTTGCAGCGCCACCTCCTCGCTGGCGACCCTTCTTCACGCTGCTCGGCCTCGCTTATCCAGGTAGGTAATCCACACCCAACCCCCATCCTCCTCCTCCTTCCACATCCCACATGCCCCGACCGCCGGCGTGACACCTTCCACCCAAATCACCGAGCCCTCCACCAAATAAGCGCCACCCTAAGCCATGGTGCGCAGTATAGCCAGGATCTCAAGGAGCATTTGGCAGCGGAGAAGAAAATCGCGGCCGCACGCGCGGATGAGGTCACGATGGCTGCCATTCGTGTCGACCCCCAGATCTTGGAGGAGCACCTCACCGTCGAGGCCACCGTCGACGCCTCGTGCACCGACGATGTGACGCGGTTGGTTGTTTGGTTCAATTCTGCAATGCGATGTTCAATTGTTGTGGGTGCATTCTGTTATTGTATACCATGTGAGAAATAAATCGAATTTGGCTGTACTAAATACATGAGAAACAAGTACAATTGCTATATTTCCAAGTTGTTAAGCATGCTTGGTTTGGTTAACTGTATGATCTTCTATTAGGAGTATGTTATATTATGCAATGTGGTGCTCATTTAACATTTGGTTCATTTGTTGTGGTGTTTAGTTAACTGTTTTGGTTGATTCAATTCTGCAATGCGATATTCAATTGTTGTGAGTGCATTCTGTTATTGTATACCATGTGAGGAATAAATTGAATTTGGTTGTACTAAATACATGAGAAACAAATACAATTTCTATATTTCCAGGTTGTTAAGCATGCTTGGTTTGGTTAACTGTCTGATCTTCTATTAGGAGTATGTTATATTGTGCAATGTGGTGCTCAGTTAATGTTTGGTTCATTTGTTGTGGTGTTTAGTTAACTGCTCGATTCAATTCTGCAATGTGATGTCCAATTGTCGTGGGTAGAATTTTGTATTGTTGTGCATGTGAGGAATAAATCGAATTTGGCTGCACTTAATACATGGGAAACATATACAAGTGCTATATTTCCTAGTTGTTAATCAAGCTTGGTTTGGATAAATGGGTTTTCCATGTGGCTTGAATTAATCTGATGAATCTGCAATGTGCTTATTTTTCATCAACATATTTTACTGATAGCATTTGAACCCTTACTTAACATGATGACTAACTACCTTATATGTGTTTTTTTTGACTGGGTACTACCTTATATGTGTTGCAGGGAAACAATGGGAAGCACTGAGGTTTACAATCGAGGTTAGCATGTGCATGGTCCGTTGTCTAATAGCACATTATTGTGCAATTGCAGGAACCATTCGAATATTTAGCTTTTTAACAATTTGGTCTTGCACATGTAGGTCCTGCTGTCAGAGGTTTTGACCCACTGTTTGACCCTTTTTGCATAGGGGAAATGAGTTGTCCATGAATATCAGTCAAGTCAAGAAACTCAGAAAGATTGTTAGGATAAAGAAATTAGCGACAAAAAACAACAAGATCTTTGTCTGCATAATGAAGAAGACACCAGTTCACTACAGGATGGTACTAACTATTATACCTTGCCTTTTTTATTCCTTTGCCCCATTTCCAATATATAGAAGATATTTATGCACATCCTTGTTTTCAGGCCTTTCCAAAGTAGTTCACTGATGATTACCTCTCAAACCACCTGTATGGTCAGGAGGCGAGGAAGGTATTCATACAACACCCACGGTTCAATATTGAAGTGTTCCTAAAGAGGACGAAGGATGGACGGTCAGTCATCCACAGGCACTGGCCTAAAGTTACAAAGACCTTCAACATCAATGAAGGCTCAATATTTGCCTTCTGCTTCAGCAGTTTTCCAGATGAGATACATTTGTCTATGTACCGTCTATGATGCTAATTTCGAAAGGTTATAGATGTTGCATGTGAAACTTGGTGCTGGTGTAGTTGTGTAATGGGGTAGCTGAGTGCTGAAGCTATATGATGTTGTACTCTAATGTATTTCAATTATGAAAATGAAATATATTGTGTGCTTAATATGAAATGTCAATTAGATTAATAAATGGATTATTAAATATTGGATAATTAGCCTGCTAATTGGGTTTTCTATTGCAAACGGTTATTGAGAAAACACCGTGTGTGATGCATTCAATAACGCACACATTTTCTAGGAATAAACCGTGTTAGATTAGTGAACAATCACGCACGACATCCTCTTGAAAATTGTTTGCGTTAGGCCACCTGGCGCAAACGTTTACCACATAAAAACTATGTGTGATCGACAGCCTTTGCCACACAGTTTCTTCCACACACCGTGTGTGATGCATTCAATAACGCAAACGATAAAATTGTTAATATCATGTGTTATGGCAACGCTATCACAAACGATTTAACGGGAAAAATTATGTGTGATGTACCTGTGAACGGAAACGTTTTCCTTGGAGCGGCTGTGTGGGATGTACATATGAACGGGAACGTTTAGCGGGGACTGACTGTGTGGGATGTACTTGCGATCGGAAACAATTTCGCCTGTATAATTGTATTTTTTAGCTCTACTACACGTATTTCCGTATTTGAGTGCTCGCAGGTCGCACACGACCTCATTTTGCCAAGCGTGTGTGGCAGGAGGGCATATCCCCGACGGTTTTTGGGTAGTGTGGGAAGGGGTTAAAAACCGTTTCTATAGCACCTCGCTGTACTAGTGGTATCACATAGCAACGAGGGGGAGAGTGTGTCTATGTACCCTCATAGACCGTAAGCGGAAGCGTTTCACAACGCGGTCGATTTAGTTGGACTTTCTTCATGATCCACCGATCGAGTACCGAACGTATGGCACCTCCGAGTTCTACACATGTTCAGCTCGGTAACGTCCCTCGCCTTCCTGATCCAGCAAGACGTCGAGGTAGTAGATGAGTTCTGTCAGCACGATGGCGTGGTGACGGTGATGGTGAATTGATCTCCGCAGGGCTTCGCCTAGGCACTACAAAAATATGACCATGGGAGTAAATAGTGGAGGGGGGCGCCGCACACGGCTAGGCATTTGTCTTGGGTGTGCTAGGCGCCGCCCCATATATATATATATATATATATATATATATATATATATATATATATATATATATATATATATATATATATATATATATATATATATATATATATATATATATATATATATATATATATAGGTGGGAGGGGGAGGGGAGAGGGCAGGAGGTGCCCCAAGTAGGACCGAATCCTACTTGGGCTCCTCCCAAGCCGTGCGCCCCCCTGCCATATATATTGGAGGGGGAAGGAAGGGGGAATCCCATTCCCTTTCTTTCCTTTCCTTCTTCCCCTTTCCTTCTCCACCTTGGCCGGCCCATATAGGGGGCGCACCAGCCCCTTGTGGCAGGTGTGTTTTCCCTCTTGGCCCATATCTTTTGTCGGGGGTGCCCGGAACCCCTTCTTGTGATATTATATGTACCCGGTACCCTCCGGAACTCTTTCGGTGTCCGAATACCATCGTCCTATATATCAATATTTACCTCTCGACCATTTCGAGACTCCGCGTCATGTCCGTGATCTCATCCGGGACACCAAACAACATTTGATCACCAAATCACATAACTCATATAATACTATATCGTCATCGAACGTTAAGCGTGCGGACCCTACATGTTCGAGAACTATGTAGATTGTTGGGGAACACAGTAATTCAAAATTTTCATACGATCATGCAAGATCTATCTAGGAGATGCATACCAACGAGAGGGGAGAGTGTGTCCACGTACTCTCGTAGACCGAAAGCGGAAGTGTTAAGTAACGCGGTTGATGTAGTCGAACGGCTTCACGATCCAACCGATCCAAGTACCGAACGTACGGCACCTCCGTGTTTAGCACACGTTCAGCACGATGACGTCCCCCGAGCTCTTGATCCCGTAGAGGGTCAAGGGAGAGTTTTGTCAGCACGACGGCATGGCGACGGTGTTGGTGATGTGATTCGCGCAGGGCTTCGCCTAAGCACTACGACAATATGACCGAGGTGGTAAACTATGGTGGGGGGCACCGCACACGGCTAAGAAACAACTGTTGTATCTTTGGGGTGCCCCCTTGCCCACGTATATAAAGGAGGGGAGTGGAGGAGGCCGGCCCAAGGGGGGCGCGCCATGAGGGGGGAGTCCTACTAGGACTCCGTTCCTAGTAGGATTCAGTCCCCCTCCTTCCATCTAACGGAGAGGGGAAAGGGGAAGGGAGAGAGGGATAAGGAAAGAGGGGGCTGCGCCCCCTCCCCTAGTCAGATTCGGATTAGGGCAAGGGGGCGCGCACCACCTCCCGTGGCTGCCTCCTCTCCTCCACTATGGCCCAATAGGCCCATTAACTTTCCCGGGGGTTCCGGTAACCTCCCGGTACCCCAAAAAATCCCCGATCTTCTTAGGAACCATTCCGGTGTCCGTATATAACCTTCCAATATATCATTTTTTACCTCTCGACCATCGAGACTCCTCGTCATGTCCGTGATCTCATCCGGGACTCCGAACAAACTTCGGTCACCAAAACACATAACTCATAATACAAATCGTCATCGAACATTAAGCATGCGGACCCTACGGGTTCGAGAACTATGTAGACATGAACGAGACACATGTCCGTAGAGCATCTTTATAATCACCCAGTTACGTTGTGACGTTTGATAGAACACTAAGTGTTCCTCCGGTATTCGGGAGTTGCATAATCTCATAGTCATAGGAACATGCATAAGTCATGAAGAAAGCAATAGCAACAAAATAAACGATCATTGTGCTAAGCTAGCCGATGGGTCTTGTCAATCACATCATTCTCTAATGATGTGATCCCGTTAATCAAATGACAACTCATGTCTATGGCTAGAAAAATTAACCATCTTTAATTAACGAGCTAGTCAAGTAGAGGCATACTAGGGACACTCAGTTTTGTCTATGTATTCACACATGTACTAAGTTTCCGGTTAATATTATTCTAGCATGAATAATAAACATTTATCATGATATAAGGAAATATAAAGAAGAACTTTATTATTGCCTCGAGGGCATATTACTTTCAGTCTCCCACTTGCACTAGAGTCAATAATCTAGATTACATAGTAATGATTCTAACACCCATGGAGTCTTGGTGCTGATCATGTTTTGCTCATGGAAGAGGCTTAGTCAACAGGTCTGCAACATTCAGATCCGTATGTATTTTGCAAATCCCTATGTCTCCCTCCTTGAATAGATCGCGGATGGAATTGAAGCGTCTCTTGATGTGTTTGGTTCTCTTGTGAAATCTGGATTCCTTCGCCAAGGCTATTGCTCCAGGATTGTCACAAAAGATTTTCATTAGACCCGATGCACTAGGTATTACACCTAGATCGGATATGAACTCCTTCATCCAGACTCCTTCATTTTCTTCTTCTGAAGCAGCTATGTACTCCGCTTCACACATAGGTCCCGCCACGACGCTCTGTTTGGAACTGCACCAACTAACAGCTCCACCATTCAATATAAATACGTATTCGGTTTTCGACTTAGAGTCATCCGGATCAGTATCAAAGCTTGCATCAACATAAGCATTTACGATGAGCTCTTTGTCACCTCCATAAATGAGAAACATATCCTTAGTCCTTTTCAGGTATTTTAGGATGTTCTTCACCGCTGTCCAATGATCCACTCCTGGATTACTTTGGTACCTCCGTGCTATACTTACAGCAAGGCACACATCAGGTCTGGTACACAGTATTGTATATATGATAGAACCTATGGCTGAGGCATAGGGAATGACTTTCATTTTCTCTCTATCTTCTGCAGTGGTCGGGCATTGAGTCTAACTCAACTTCTCGCCTTGTAACACAGGCAAGAACCCTTTCTTTGACTGATCCATTTTGAACTTCTTCAAAACTTTATCAAGGTATGTGCTTTGTGAAATTCCAATTAAGTGTCTTGATCTATCTCTATAGATCTCGATGCCCAATATATAAGCAACTTCACCGAGGTCTTTCATTGAAAAATTCTTATTCAAGTATCCTTTTATGCAATCCAGAAATTCTGTATTATTTCCAATCAATAATATGTCATCCACATATAATATTAGAAATGCTACAGAGCTCCCACTCACTTTCTTGTAAATACAGGCTTCTCCAAAAGTCTGTATAAAATAATATGCTTTGATCACACTATAGAAGCGTATATTCCAATTCCGAGAGGCTTGCACCAGTCCATAATTGGATCGCTGGTGCTTGCACACTTTGTTAGCACCTTTAGGATCGACAAAACCTTCTGGTTGCATCATATACAACTCTTCTTTAAGTTATCCATTAAGGAATGCAGGTTTGACATCCATTTGCCAGATTTCATAATCATAAAATGTGGCAATTGCTAACATGATTCGGACAGACTTAAGCATCGCTACGGGTGAGAAGGTCTCATCGTAGTCAACTCCTTGAACTTGTCAAAAACCTTTTGCAACAAGTCGAGTTTTGTAGAAAGTAACATTACCGTCAGTGTCAGTCTTCTTCTTGAAGATCCATTTATTCTCTATGGCTTGCCGATCATCGGGCAAGTCAACCAAAGTCCATACATGGATCCCATATCAAATTTCATGGCCTTAGGCCATTTCGCGGAATCTAGGCTCATCATCGCTTCCTCATAGTTTGTAGGTTCGTCATGGTCTAGTAACATGACATCCAACACAGGATTACCGTACCACTGTGGTTGACCTACGAGGTTCGGTAGTAACTTGATACGAAGTTTCATGATCATCATCATTAACTTCCTCAATAATTGGTGTAGGCATCACTGGAACTGATTTCTGTGATGAGCTACTATCCAATTCGGGAGAAGGTAAAATCACCTCATCAAGTTCTACTTTCCTCCCACACACTTCTTTCGAGAGAAACTCCTTCTCTAGAAAGTATCCATTCTTAGCCACGAAAATCTTGCCTTCGGATCTGTGATAGAAGGTGTACCCAACAGTCTCCTTTGGGTATCCTATGAAGACGCATTTCTCCGATTTGGGTTCGAGCTTATCAGGTTGAAGCTTTTTCACATAAGCATCGCAGCCCCAAACTTTAAGAAACGACAGCTTAGGTTTCTTGCCAAACCATAGTTCATATGGTGTCGTCTCAATGGATTTAGATGGTGCCCTATTTAACGTGAATCCAGCCGTCTCAAAAGCATAACCCCAAAATGATAGTGGTAAATCGGTAAGAGACATCATAGATCGCACCATATCTAATAAAGTACGGTTACGACGTTCGGACACACCATTACGCAGTGCTGTTCCAGGTGGCATGAGTTGCGAAACTATTCCACATTGTTTCAAATGAAGACTAAACTCATAACTCAAATATTCACCTCCACGATGAGATCGTAGAAACTTTATTTTCTTGTTACGATGATTTTCCACTTCACTCTGAAATTCTTTGAACTTTTCAAATGTTTCAGACTTATGTTTCATCAAGTAGATATACCCATATCTTCTCAAATCATCTGTGAAGGCTAGAAAATAACGATACCCGCCGCGAGCCTCAACACTCATCGGACCGCATACGTCAGTATGTATTATTTCCAATAAGTCAGTTGCTCACTCCATTGTTCCGGAGAACAGAGTTTTAGTCATCTTGCCCATGAGGCATGGTTCGCAAGCATCAAGTGATTCATAATCAAGTGATTCCAAAAGCCCATCAGCATGGAGTTTCTTCATGCGCTTTACACCAATATGACCTAAACGGCAGTGCCACAAATAAGTTGCACTATCATTATTAACTTTGCATCTTTTGGCTTCAATATTATGAATATGCGTATCACTACAATCAAGATTCAATAGAAATAGACCACTCATCAAGGGTGCATGACCATAAAAGATATTACTCATATAAATAGAACAACCATTATTCTCTGATTTAAATGAATAACCGTCTCGCATCAAACAAGATCCAGATATAATGTTCATGCTCAATGCTGGCACCAAATAACAATTATTCAGGTCTAAAACTAATCCCGACTGTAGATGTAGAGGTAGCGTGCCGACGGCGATCACATCAACTTTGGAACCATTTCCCACGCTCATCGTCACCTCATCCTTAGCTAATCTTTGTTTAATCCGTAGCCCCTGTTTCGAGTTGCAAATATGAGCAACAGAACCAGTATCAAATACCCAGGCGCTACAATGAGCATTAGTAAGGTACACATCAATAACATGTATATCAAATATACCTTTCACTTTTCCATCCTTCTTATCCGCCAAATACTTGGGGTAGTTCCGCTTCCAGTGACCAGTCCCTTTGCAGTAGAAGCACTCAGTTTCAGGCTTAGGTCCAGACTTGGGCTTCTTCCCGGGAGTAGCAACTTGCTTGCTATTCTTCTTGAAGTTCCCCTTCTTCCCTTTGCCCTTTTTCTTGAAACTAGTGGTCTTATTAACCATCAACACTTGATGCTCCTTCTTGATTTCTACCCCCGCAGCCTTTAGCATCGCGAAGAGCTCGGGAATTGTCCTTTCCATCCCTTGCATATTATAGTTCATCATGAAGCCTTTATAGCTTGGTGTCAGTGATTGAAGAACTCTGTCAATGACACTATCATCGGGAAGATTAACTCCCAGCTGAGTGAAGTGGTTATGGTACCCAGACATTCTGAGTATGTGTTCACTGACAGAACTATTCCCCTCCATCTTGTAGCTATAGAACTTGTTGGAGACTTCATATCTCTCAACTCGGGCATTTGCTTGAAATATTAACTCCAACTCCTGGAACATCACATATGCTCCATGACGTTCAAAATGTCTTTGAAGTCTCGATTCTAAGCCGTAAAGCATGGCACACTGAACTATCGAGTAGTCATCAGCTTTGCTCTGCCAAACATTCATAACGTCCGGAGTTGCTCCTGCAGCGGGTCTTGCACATAGCGGTGCTTCCAGGACATAATTCTTCTGTGCAGCAATGAGTATAATCCTTAAGTTACGGACCCACTCCGTGTAGTTGCTACCATCATCTTTCAACTTAGCTTTCTCTAGGAACACATTAAAATTCAAGGGAACGGTAGCATGGGCCATTGATCTACAGCAACATAGACATGCAAAAACTACCAGGTACTAAGTTCATGATAAATTTAAGTTCAATTAATCATATTACTTAAGAACTCCCACTTAGATAGACATCTCTCTAGTCATCTAAATGATCACGCACTACTGCAGGATGCTGCTAACGCGACACTACAATCAGAGACCTTTCGAGAAACTGTGTGCGATGCCATAATCGCAAACGGTGGTGTATGAAAACCGTCAGAAATGTCTAAAACGTTTGCGATGATGGATGCATCAAACACGGTTCAGGTTTTAGTTGCGTGTGCGATGAAGGGCATACGGTTCAGTTCAATTAACTGTTTGCGATGAGGAGGAACAAAAGAAACGGGCAGCCAGATGAAGGCGTGTGCGATACACAGCATATGGTTCACTCGGATGAACTGTTTGTGATTAGGCAACAGAAAAGAACCGGGCAGCTAGATGAAGGTGCGTGCGATATACAACATACGGTTCACTCGAAAGAACTATTTGTGATTAGGCAAGAGAACAGAAACGGTTCAATATAACAAGATGTGTGTGATACGTGGCAAATATGTATGTAATCGGAAATGTGTGCGAAGACCGATAATGACGCAGACGATTGCTTCTAATAAGACGTATGTGATATGCTCTATCTACACAACTTCTATTGGCCATTGTGGGACGGGCGGTCATCCGGATACGCCATAAGGATGTGAAGAGGCATTCCTATCAGCAAGGACTAGCTGTTCCACCAGTATCTCATGTAAGAAAACTATCAAGTTAAGTGTGCTCAGGCTGGAGCAGCCATCAGATGGGTGACTGGATGGGAAGTAGTGTCGATGTTAAATTAGGTTATGGGATGGGTCATTTCGGTCAAATGACGGAAATGCCCCATTCCCTCAGCTAATTTAACCTCGAGGTCCTTGTTATTTATTTATTTTTATTTTTAACACATGCTAAAGAAGGCCTACCACATTACTTTTTGACAATGTGCGATACGTGGCATACAGTTGATCCATCCGACCTATTTGTGATTGTGGGCAAACGCTTGCTAGTATTCAACCGTTTGGGATTGATGAATTCATCACCGACGGGTTCCCTAGTGTGGACCGTGTTCATCTGATCATCATCTACGACTTGTTGCTAGCTCGATGCTAAGTTTCCATTAATTGATGGCGTTTTATGAACACACCAATGTGTCCCGCCATTTCCTTACGTGTTTCACGCCACCCTGCTATATTGCGCATGGGGGGCGCGCGACGCACGGAGCCGACAACCGAAGCCTGTAGGACATCCACCTTTTCCAAGCATGCCAACCCACCAAAGCGTCGCCTCTGCCATCAACCTCATCGGCAAGGAAAACGAGCAGGCGCCACGGCTCGTCGAGGCCGAGGCGCTCCCTGGCAACGCGATGGACGACGCCGTGATGCGTGTCATCGCCAGGGTTGAGCAGACCTTTGGTGCATGGCGCTTGAGCGCCGCGGATCAAGATAGGCATGTCAGCACCGACAGGCTGCAGCTCGCCGCACAACATGATCGATAGCGCGCGCTGCAGAGCAAGCTAGGCGCGTCTGCGCCGATAGGCTGCGGCTCGCCGCACGGCGAGACCGTTGGAGCGCCGCAGAGCGAGAGGCGCGGTGCGCTGCACAGCAACAGCGGATCCATCGGTGCTTGCCTGTTGTCGACACGGCATCGTAGCTGGGTACACGTCCCGTCAGTACCCCCATTCCTCGCGAGGAGTGGGAAGAGGCCCTCAGCGTCGTACTTGCACCAGAGGCCGGCCGCGCCGTACTTGCAACGGACGCCCGCTGCGCTGTTCGCATGGGTGCCGCCGTTCGCCTTGTCTGCGGCCCGCTGGATGCCAACGCGCTGTTCCGTAGGCTCAACTGCCTCCTTGGTCCAGGTGTCCACCTGGGCGCAGTAGAGGAACATGGCTGTCGCATCCTCGAGCTGGTGATCTCCGATGAAATAGCCAACTTGGAGCTCGAGATCGTGCTCTAGATGTACCACGAGCGTGTCGACCGCTTGGACGAACGCCTGGACGAGTTCAGGCAGAGCCAAGAGCTACCCTAGGCAAGGGCTGCTGGTCATGGTCTCATGGACGCGTTTTATTTTGGAAAGTCATTTCGACGTGGATAGCTATGTATTCACAACAATCATAGTATTGCTTTGTTTATTGCTCTGTTTCAATGTGTGTACTCTGTTTTCCATTCTTATATTTTCTGTTTCAATGTGTGTATATACGCTTTGCATTCTGTATATGTGGATGATAACAGCTAGATTCAAATTAGTATACAAAAACAGATAGAAAATGGAATTCATAATATATATATATATATATATATATATATATATATTAGTTGTTCATTAGATCATCACACAAAAAATATATATATAAATAATATCATCACATATACGTGATGATACTTAACTACTAGGTACAATGCATAAAATTGAAAACGAACAATACTAAAACTAATAATCCCTCCTGGGGCCAGAATTCCGGCAGCCCCTCGCTAACAGCTCCCTGGTGCGCGGCGTTTCCCAGTGCGGAGGCAGTACTCCAACTCCTCCGCCTCGCAGCGCTTGACGTACTGATCTGCCTCTTGCTGGCGGACGCGCGCGGCCGATCTTGCCATTTCGTTGGGCGCCCATCGAAGCTCCTCGTCGGTGGCACGCTGGAGCTTATCGGCCCACCTCCACGCAGCGACGAGGCACTCAGCGCCTATGACCTTCCTCGTGAAGTACCCGTCTTCGTACACCTCGTCGGCACGACGACGCGCCCGTCCCCAAAGCTCCGCCGCCTCCTTTTTCTAGGCGGCATCACGGGCTTCACAGGCCGCCTGGTACCTGGCTTCCTCCTCCGCCATCTCCTTCTTGAACGCCACTTGCCTGGCTTTCTCAGCTGGCGGCAGTGACTTCCACAGACAAAGATTATACTGGCCCCAAAACCAATCCAAAGTTGCTCCGGCGCAACCTCGTCAGGCTGCGCATAGGGGTCCTCGTCGCTGCTAATCGAGTGAGCGTCCTCGGGGGGCGGCGACTCCTCGTCGGCGCGTGGGCAGAACGGCGGCGCCATGGCAGAGATTTGAGAGAGAGAGATAGAGAGAGAGAGGGCGAGCGAGGGGAGGATGTAGATGAGAACGCAGGCGGAACGACGTGAGCAAGGTAGTATTTATTGGCAGCCAGGATCTAGATCGACGGGGACAGTACACACGCCGGTCGCCGGAATTTACGAGTACTGTAGTTTGAATTACACAAAATTCCCGCAGCAAATCCGTGTGTGAACATAATAGCTGACGGTTTCCAATACAGAACCGTGTCTGATTAATGCTCCCTGCCAATCACCTACCAAACCTCGAGCCGCGAGATCGAGTGCCAATCATGTGGGGGCCGGTTATCTTGCCAGATCTTTACATTTTCTTTTTTGAACACCAAATATTTACATCGTCTGATGATTTTTTAACTCGCACACAAGTACGCAAAAATATGATTTTTCAAACCGTTTTGGTTAGGCGTTGCATGTAGATGTAGTTCAAATTTGAATTACGGTCATTAAATGGTTAGAAAATCACTTAAATGTCTTTAAAAGGTCAAATGACCCTTGAAAATTTCCAAATTTTCACATGACAGTTGTATTAGTGCGTGTTAAACGTAGGAAAAAATTTGAAGGCCGTAAGAGGAAGCTATCTCCCGTCCGTCAGCAAACATGCATTGTTCCCTCTCGGAACCACGAATCTTCTAGTGAGTTGCTCCGGTTTGTGAGGTGTGTGTGTCCAAACTTTCGTCAAACAGGCCAATTTTTTACCAGATCATCTTGGTGGCATGATGTTAAATCAAGCAAGGTTTCATGTTTTTCTGATCATTTTTAAATTTTTTGGAATTAAAATGCCATGGCATGCACTCCATGCATGTGCCCATGCCTTGACACCAATATGTTTGATAATTCCTACGAATTTACTGCACATGGAATTAACTCGCACACAAGTATACAAAAATATGATTTTTCAAACCGTTTTGGTTAGGCGTTGCATGTAGATGTAGTTCAAATTTGAATTACGGTCATTAAATGGTTAGAAAATCACATAAATGTCTTTAGAAGGTCAAATGACCCCTGAAATTTACCAAATTTTCACATGACAGTTACACGTTAAACGTAGGAAAAAATTTGAAGGCCGTAAGAGGAAGCTATCTCCCGTTCGTCATCAAACATGCATTGTTCCCTCTCGGAACCAGGAACCTTCTAGCGAATTGCTCCGGTTTGTGAGGGGCGTGTGTCCAAACGTTCGTCAAACATGCCAATTTCTTTACCACATCATCTTGGTGGCATGACATTACATCAACCAAGGTTTCATGTGTTTCTGATCATTTTTCTATTTTTTTTGAATTAAACTGCCACATCACTCCATGCATACGTATGCATGTGTCCACGTCGTGAGACCAATATGTTTGAAAATTCCTTCTAATTTACTGCACATGGAATTAACTCGGACACAAGTACACAGATATGATTTTTCAAACCGTTTTGGTTAGGCGTTGCATGTAGATGTAGTTCAAATTTGTATTATGATCATTAAATGGTTAGAAAATCACTTAAATGTGTTCGAAAGGTCAAATGACCCCTAGAATTTTCCAAAATTTCACATTACAGTTGTAGTAGTGCACGTTAGACGTAGAAAAAATTTCAAGGCCGGAAGAGGAAGCTATCTCCTATTCGTCATCAAACATGCATTGTTCCCTCTCGGAACCACGAACCTTCTAGCGAGTTTCTCCGGTTTGTCAGGGGTGTGTGTCCAAACTTTCGTCAAACATGCCAATTTCTTTACCACATCATCTTGGTGGCATGATGATGTCTACTACGCAACGTTCTTCTTGTAGACGTTGTTGGGCCTCCAAGTGCAGAGGTTTGTAGGAGAGTAGCAAATTTCCCACAAGTGGATGACCTAAGGTTTATCAATCCGTGGGAGGCGTAGGATGAAGATGATCTCTCTCAAGCAACCCTGCAACCAAATAACAAAGAGTCTCTTGTGTCCCCAACACACCCAATACAATGGTAACTTGTATAGGTGCACTAGTTCGGCGAAGAGATGGTGGTACAAGTGCAATATGGATGGTAGATATGGGTTTTTGTAATCTGAAAATATAAAAACAGCAAGGTAACAAGTGGTAAAAGTGAGCACAAACGGTATTGCAATGCATTGAAACAAGGACTAGGGTTCACACTTTCACTAGTGCAAGTTCGCTCAACAATAATAACATAATTGGATCATATAACTATCCCTCAACATGCAAGAAAGAGTCACCCCAAAGTCACTAATAGCGGAGAACAAACGAAGAGATTATTGTAGGGTACGAAACCACCTGAAAGTTATCCTTTCTGATTGATCTATTCAAGAGTCCGTAGTAAAATTACACGAAGCTATTCTTTCCGTTCGATCTATCACACAGTTCGGACTAGAATAACACCTTAAGATACAAATCAACCAAAACCCTAATGTCACCTAGATACTCCAATGTCACCTCAAGTATCTGTGGGTATGATTATACGATATGCATCACACAATCTCAGATTCATCTATTCAACCAACATAAAGTACTTCAAAGAGTGCCCCAAAGTTTCTACAGAAGAGTCAAGACGAAAATGTGTGCCAACCCCTATGCATAAGTTCACAAGGTCACTGAACCCGCAAGTTGATCACCAAAACATACATCAAGTAGATCACGTGAATATTCCATTGTCACCACAGATAAGCACATGCAAGACATACATCAAGTGTTCTCAAACCCTTAAAGACTCAATCCGATAAGATAACTTCAAAGGGAAAACTCAATCCATTACAAGAGAGTAGAGGGGGAGAAACATCATAAGATCCAACTATAATAGCAAAGCTCGCGATACATCAAGATTGTGCCAAATCAAGAACACGAGAGAGAGAGAGAGGTCAAACACATAGCTACTGGTACATACCCTCAGCCCCGAGGGTGAACTACTCCCTCCTCGTCATGGAGTGCGCCGGGATGATGAAGATGGCCACCGGTGAGGGATCCCCCCTCCGGCAGGGTGCCGGAACTGGGTCCCGATTAGTTTTTGGTGGCTACAGAGGCTTGCAGCGGCGGAACTCCTGATCTAGGTTATTTTCTGGAGGTTTCTGTATTTATAGGAATTTTTTGCGTAGGTCTCACGTCAGGGGGGGTCTCCGAGTCGTCCACGAGATAGGGGCCCACGCCCAGGCGGTAGGGCGCGCCCTCCACCCTCGTGGACAGCTCGGGACTCTTGTGGCCCAACTCTTTTACTCCGGGGGCTTCTTTTGGTCCATAAAAAATCATCAAAAATTTGCACGTCAATTGGACTCCGTTTGGTATTCCTCTTCTATAAAACAAAAAAACAAGGAAAACAGAAACTGGCACTGGGCTCTAGGTTTTTTTTTTGAGGGAGAACGACAGTGGGAGAGGCTCCCACTGACTTTGTTTTACTCACAAAGGAACAATTACATAAGTGTTACAAAGGGTTTTGTGGCCCCCCGGCCATGCTAGCTATTCACGGTCTTAGTGACCCAAGTTTACAATGTAATTAGACAGGAAAGGATGAAGATCCTCTCGGCAGTTATGTGATAGCAGCTCCAAGAGATGTTTGAATCTAGTTAGCCATGCTCCATGGGAGTGCTGAATCCCTCTAAAGTGTTGATTGTTTCTCTCCATCCACAGACTCCAAGCAGCCAAGAGAAAGATATCCATGAAGAGAGGTTGTCTCCAATTACCCCTACCTCCATGCAAAAGAGCCAGTCTGTTGTCAGCTATCGGCCATGTCACTCCAACTACATCCCAGCAGTGTTGACTAAAGGGGCAATTGAAGAACAGATGTTCCACCATTTCCTCTGGAGGGTTTTGACAGAACATGCATGCATAGTTGCCCCCCACGACAACAAAGTGCCTGCGTTTGAGCATATTCCTGGTATTCAGACGATCAACTAGGAGTAGCCACCCAAACATCTTGAACTTGATCGGGCTTTTAGCTTTCCAGAGCCATCCAAACGCCTCATCTGCCACAACCTGTTTGTAGCAGTGATTATAGAACTTCTTGGACGAAAAACGCCCGAGCAAGCATTCCCAGACATCACAGTTACCGGCGGCCAGCCGGTTTTGTGGCAACCCCTCCTGGATCTCTTTGATTTCTTCTCTCGCCTGGGTCGAGAGAGGTAGACTAAAAATCATGGAAGGGTCAGTTGCAGTAAGAACCTTAGCAATAGATTCGTCCTCATGCAAACAAAACGAAAAGGCTCGCGGGTATATATCCATTAATGGGGAATCTTGGGTATTATCAAACCAAATATATTTCCAGAACAGAGCACTAGAGCCATCCCCGGGGGTGACTTTAGTGATCCCTCGGAATATCCCACTGAGTTGCATTACATCTCTCCACCAGAAAGAACCCACCGCCTAGGTTAATAGATTAGTCACAAAAATCATATAAAATAACATATAAATGCATATAAAACATCTAAGATGGATAATATAATAGCATGGAACAATCGAAAATTATAGATACATTGGAGACGTATCAAGCATCCCCAATCTTAATTCCTGCTCGTCCTTGAGTAGGTAAATGATAAAAACGGAATTTGTTATGTGGAATGCTACCTAACCTAATTTTCAATGTAATTTTCTTTATTGTGACATGAATTTTCAAATCTGAAAGATTCAAGACAAAAGTTTAATATTGACATAAAAATAATAATACTTCAAGCATACTAACCAAGCAATTATGTCTTCTCAAAATAACATGGCCAAAGCAAGCTATCCCTACAAAATCATATAGTCTAGCTATGCTCTATCTTCATCACACAAAATATTTAAATCATGCACAACCCCGATGACAAGCCAAGCAATTGTTTCATACTTTTGATGTTCTCAAACTTTTTCAATCTTCACGCAATACATGAGCGTGAGCCATGGACATAGCACTATAGGTGGAATAGAATGGTGGTTGTGGAGAAGACAAAAAGGAGAAGATAGTCTCACATCAACTAGGCGTATCAACAGGCTATGGAGATGCCCATCAATAGATATCAATGTGAGTGAGTAGGCAACGGATGCACTAGAGCTATAAGTGTATGAAAGGTCAAAAAGAAACTAAGTGGGTGTGCATCCAACTCGCTTGCTCATGAAGACCTAGGGCATTTTGAGGAAGCCCATCATTGGAATATACAAGCCAAGTTCTATAATGAAAGATTCCCACTAGTATATGAAAGTGACAACATAGGAGACTCTCTATCATGAAGATCATGGTGCTACTTTGAAGCACAAGTGTGGTAAAAGGATAGTAGCATTGCCCCTTCTCTCTTTTTCTCTCATTTTTTTATTTTTTTATTTTTTTATTTTTTTGGATCTTTTCTCTTTTTTATGGCCTCTTTTTTCTTTTTTTTCGTCCAGAGTCTCATCCCGACTTGTGGGGGAATCATAGTATCCATCATCCTTTCCTCACATGGGATAATGCTCTAATAATGATGATCATCACACTTTTATTTACTTACAACTCAAGAATTACAATTCAATACTTAGAACAAAATATGACTCTATGTGAATGCCTTCGGCGGTGTACCGGGATGTGCAATGAATCAAGAGTGACATGTATGAAAGAATTATGAAGGTGGCTTTGCCACAAATACGATGTCAACTACATGATCATGCGAGGCAATATGACAATGATGGAGCGTCATAATAAACGGAACGGTGGAAAGTTGCATGGCAATATATCTCGGAATGGCTATGGAAATGCCATAATAGGTAGGTATGGTGGCTGTTTTGAGGAAGGTAATGGTGGGTGTGTGGTACCGGCGAAAGTTGCGCGATACTAGAAAGGCTAGCAATGGTGGAAGGGTGAGAGTGCGTATAATCCATGGACTCAACATTAGTCATAAAGAACTCACATACTTATTGCAAAAATCTATTAGTTATCTAAACGAAGTACTACGTGCATGCTCCTAGGGGGATATATTGGTAGGAAAAGACCATCGCTCGTCCCCGACCGCCACTCATAAGGAAGACAATCAAAAAATAAATCATGCTCCGACTTCATCACATAACGGTTCACCATACATGCATGCTACGGGAATCACAAACTTTAACACAAGTATCTCTCAAATTGACAACTACTCAACTATCATGACTCTAATATCACCATCTTCATATCTCAAAACAATCATAAGGAATCAAACTTCTCATAGTATTCAATGCACTTTATATGATAGTTTTTATTATACCCATCTTGGATGCCTATCATATTAGGACTAGTTTCATAACCAAAGCAAATTACTAGGATGTTCTAAAAGACTCTCAAAATAATATAAGTGAAACATGAGAGATCAACAATTTCTCCAAAATAAAACTACCGCCATGCTCTAGGAAGATATAAGTGAAGCACTAGAGCAAATGACAAACTACTCCAAAAGATATAAGTGAAGATCAATGAGTAGTTGAATAATTATGTAACTATGTGAAGACTCTCTAGAATTTAAGAATTTCAGATATTGGGATATTATTCAAACAGCAAGCAAAACAAAATAAAACAAAATGACGCTCCAAGCAAAACACATATCATGTGGTGAATAAAAATATAGCTCCAAGTAAAGTTACCGATGAACGAAGACGAAAGAGGGGATGCCATCCGGGGCATCCCCAAGCTTAGGATCTTGGTTGTCCTTGATTATTAACTTGGGTGCCTTGGTCATCCCCAATCTTAGGCTCTTGCCACTCCTTATTCCATAGTCCATCGAATCTTTACCCAAAACTTGAAAACTTCACAACACAAAACTTAACAGAAAACTCGTAAGCTCCGTTAGTATAGGAAAATAAATCACCACTTAGGTACTGTTGTGAACTCATTCTAAATTAATATTTGTGTAATATCTACTGTATTCCAACTTCTCTATGGTTCATACCCTCCGATACTACTCATAGATTCATCAAAATAAGCAAACAACACATAGAAAACAGAATCTGTCAAAAACAGAACAGTCTGTAGTAATCTGTATCATTTGAATACTTATGTAACTCCAAAAATTCTGAAATAAATTGGTGGACCTGATTAATTTGTATATTAATCTTATGCAAAAAGAATCAACCTAAAATAACTCTCCAGTAAAAAATGGCAGCTAATCTCGTGAGCGTAAAAGTTTCTGTTTTTTACAGCAAGAACACATAGACTTAACCCAAGTCTTCCCAAAGGTTCTACTTGGCAAAAACACTAATTAAAACATAAAACCACATATAAAAAGAGGCTAGATGAATTATTTATTATTAAACAGGAGGAAAAATAAAAGAACAAAAATAAAATTGGGTTGCCTCCCAACAAGCGCTAACGTTTAACGCCCCTAGCTAGGCATGATGATTTCAATGATGCTCACATAAAAGATAAGAATTGAAACATAAAGAGAGCATCATGAAACACATGGCAAGCACATTTAAGTCTAACCCACTTCCTATTCATAGGGATTTTGTGAGCAAACAACGTATGGGAACAATAATCAACTAGCATAGGAAGGCAAAACAAGCATAACTTTAAAACTTTAAGCACATAGAGATGAAACTTGATATTATTGTAATTCCTACAAGCATATGTTCCTCCCTCAGAAATTTTTTCAGTAGCATCATGAATGAATTCAACAATATAACTATCACATAGAGTATTATTTTCATGATCTACAAGCATAGAAATTTTATTACTCTCCACATAAGCAAATTTCTTCTCATTCGGAATAGTGGGAGTATCATAAGAAACTCGAATACTATAAATTGTTTCCACATTAAAAGAGTAATGTTCAGAAAAAGGGTAATCATAATCATGACAAGTTTTATAAATATAATCATCACTACTTTTTATAGCATAAGTGACATCACAAAAATCATCATAAATAGGAGGCATGCTATCATCATAATAAATTTGCTCATCAAAACTTGGGAGGCTAAAAATATCATCTTCATTAAACATAGCATCCCCAAGCTTGGGACAAACATTAATTGCAGCAAATAAATTCTCAAACATGTCATTCTCATCAAACATAGCATCCCCAAGCTTGGATAGTATGGATAGCACCATTGATAGTATGGATAGCACCAATAGTATAGCAATTATGATCATCGCAATGAGTAATACGAGCAACGTCATTTGGGAGGGATACCTTTTTACCTTTGCTTCTCCGTATTTTCTTTTTCTTCTTCACATCATGTGTGGGATTAACCCTCTTTTTTGAGCTCCTTATTAATGAGATTGGTTGAATAGAAAGCTCCTCCTCGTTACCTGATTCATCATAAGAAACAATAGAAGGATATTGGGAAGTCTCTTCCCTTTCATTAGTATTCTCTTCATCTTCTATTTGTTTTCTTTTCTTCATGGAATTGGCAATATAAGGATTTTCAATGCAATTCACCGCACAATACATAAAAATTTCTTCTAGATCAAAATCAAGAACTTTATCAAGGACAAATTCTAGCATGTCCTTAGTTATACGTTTCATTTCTTCATAACCCAAAAGCAAACTAAGTTCATTATGATGTGCAAGGGAAATCAAGTCATCACAATTTTTGGACACGATATGATCATGAAACAATTTGAATTGGATATTTAAATGACCATGTTCATTGCAAAGTTCACAAGGATGATTAAGAAAATTCAAATTTTCAGCACAAACATCTGGCCTTTTTTCCAACCATTTGGTTTCTAAATACTTATGCCTCTTGCAAAATCTATCTTCCCTATTTGGTGTGTACTTGCAAACTCTATGCACTCCACAAAAATTGACATGCTTATAAGAGACATTTTCATCATGACTAGTGCAATCATCATTAGTACTATGGATATTCAAAGAATTCGTACTAACAATATTGCAATCATGCTCATTCAAAGACTTAGTTCCAAACATTTTAATGCATTCTTCTTCTACCATTTTGGCACAATTATTGGAATCCTTATTTTCATGAAAGATATTAAAGAGATGAAGCATATGAGGCACCCTCAATTCCATTTTTTGGTAGTTTTCTTTTATAAACTAAACTAGTGATAAAACAAGAAACAAAAAGATTCGATTGCAAGATCTAAAGATATACCTTCAAGCACTCACCTCCCCGACAACGGCGTCAGAAAAGAGCTTGATGTCTACTATGCAACCTTCTTCTTGTAGACGTTGTTGGGCCTCCAAGTGCAGAGGTTTGTAGGACAGTAGAAAATTTCCCTCAAGTGGTGACCTAAGGTTTATCAATCCGTGGGAGGCGTAGGATGAAGATGGTCTCTCTCAAGCAACCCTGCAACCAAATAACAAAGAGCCTCTTGTGTCCCCAACACACCCAATACAATGGTAAATTATATAGGTGCACTAGTTCGGCGAAGAGATGGTGATACTAGTGCAATATGGATGGTAGATATGGGTTTTTGTAATCTGAAAATATAAAAACATCAAGGTAACTATTGATAAAAGTGAGCACAAACGGTATTTCAATGAGTTGAAACAAGGCCTAGGGTTCATACTTTCACTAGTGCAAGTTCTCTCAACAATAATAACATAATTGGATCATATAACTATCCCTCAACATGCAAGGACAATTTCGAAATCAGGCCAAGCGTCTTAGTACATATGCAAAAAACAAAGAGTCACTCCAAAGTCACTAATAGCAGAGAACAAACGAAGAGATTATTGTAGGGTACGAAACCACCTCAAAGTTATCCTTTCTGATCGATCTATTTAAGAGTCCTTAGTAAAATAACACGAAGCTATTCTTTCCGTTCGATCTATCATAGAGTTTGTACTAGAATAACACCTTCAGATACAAATCAACCAAAACCCTAATGTCATCTAGATATTCCAATGTCACCTCGAGTATCCGTGGGTATGATTATATGATATGCGTCCCACAATCTCAGATTCATCTATTCAACCAACATAAAGTACTTCAAAGAGTGCCCCAAAGTTTCTACCGGAGAGTCAAGACGAAAACGTGTTCCAACCCCTATGCATAAGTTCACAAGGTCACTGAACCCTCAAGTTGATCACCAAAACATACATCAAGTAGATCACGTGAATATCCCATTGTCACCACAGATAAGCACATGCAAGACATACATCAAGTGTTCTCAAATCCTTAAAGACTCAATCCGATAAGATAACTTCAAAGGGAAAACTCAGTCCGTTACAAGAGAGTAGAGGGGGAGAAACATCATAAGATCCAACTATAATAGCAAAGCTCGCGATACATCAAGATCGTGCCAAATCAAGAACACGAGAGAGAGAGAGATATCAAACACATAGCTACTGGTACATACCCTCAGCCCCGAGGGTGAACTACTCCCTTTTCGTTATGGAGTGCACCGGGATAAGAAAGATAGCCAATGGTGAGGGATCCCCCCTCCGGAAGGGTGCCGGAACAGGGTCCCGATTAGTTTTTGGTGGTTACAGAGGCTTGCAGCGGCGGAACTCCCGATCTAGATTATTTTCTGGAGGTTTCTGTATTTATAGGAATGTTTGGTGTAGGTCTCGCATCAGGGGGGTCTTAGAGTCATCCACGAGATAGGGGCCCACGCCCAGGGCGGTAGGGCGCGCTTTCCACCCTCGTGGACAGCTCGGGACTCTACTGGCCCAACTCTTTTACTTCGGGGGCTTCTTTTGGTCCATAAAAAATCAACAAAAATTGGCACGTTAATTGGACTCCGTTCGGTATTCCTTTTCTGTAAAACTCAAAAACAAGGAAAAAACAGAAATTGGAACTGGGCTCTAGGTTAATAGGTTAGTCCCAAAAATCATATAAAATAGCATATAAATGCATATAAAACATCTAAGATGGATAATATAATAGCATGGAATAATCAAAAATTATAGATACGTTGGAGAAGTATGACATGACATTAAATCAAGCAAAGTTTCATGTTTTTCTGATCATTTTTTATTTTTTTTTGTAATTAAAATGCCATGGCATGCACTCCATGCATGTGCCCATGCCTTAACACCAATATGTTTGAAAATTCCTTCTAATTTACTGCACATGGAATTAACTCGCACACAAGTATATAAAATATTAATTTTCAAACCGTTATGGTTAGGCGCTGCATGTAGATGTAGTTCAAATTTGAATTACGGTCATTAAATGGTTAGAAAATCACTTAAATGTCTTTAAAAGGTCAAATGACCCCTTAAAATTACCAAATTTTCACATGATAGTTGTATTAGTACACGTTAAATGTAGGAAAAAAATTGAAGGCCGTAAGAGGAAGCTATCTCCCGTTCGTCATCAAACATGCATTATTCCCTCTCGGAACCACGAACCTGTAGCGAGTTGCTCCGGTTTGTGAGGGGTGTGTGTCCAAACGTTCATCAAACATGCCTATTTCTTTACCATATCATCTTGGTGGCATGAGATTACATCAACCAAGGTTTCATGTGTTTCTGATCATTTTTCTATTTTTTTGAATTAAAATGCCATGTCACTCCATGCATACGTATGCATGTGTCCATGTCGTGAGACCAATATGTTTGAAAATTCCTTCTAATTTACTGCACATGGAATTAACTCGCACACAAGTACACAGATATGATTTTTCAAACCGTTTTGGTTAGGCGTTGCATGAAGATGTAGTTCAAATTTGAATTACGGTCATTAAATGGTTAGGAAATCACTTAAATGTCTTTAAAAGGTCAAATGACCCCTTGAATTTTCTAAAATTTCATATTACAGTTGTAGTAGTGCACGTTAGACGTAGAAAAAATTTGAAGGCCGTAAGAGGAAGCTATCTCCCGGTCGTCATCAAACATGCATTGTTCCCTCTCGGAACCACGAACCTTCTTGCGAGTTGCTCCGGTTTGTGAGGGGTGTGTGTCCAAACTTTCGTCAAACATGCCAATTTCTTTACCACATCATCTTGGTGGCATGACATTATATCAACCAAGGTTTCATGTGTTTCTGTTTTTTTTGGAATTAAAAGGACATGCCACTCCATGCATACGTATTCATGCATATGTGGCCATGTCGTGATACAAATATGTTTGAAAATTCCTTCTAGTTTACTGCACATGGAATTAACTCAACACAAGTACACAAATATGAGTTTTCAAACCGTTTTGGTTACGCGTTGCATGTAGATATAGTTCAAATTTGAATTACGGTCAGTAAATGGCTAGAAAATCACTTAAATGTCTTTAAAAGGTCAAATGACCCCTAGAATTTTCAAAAATTTCACATTACAGTTGTAGTAGTGCACGTTAGACGTATAAAAAAATTTGAAGGCCGTAAGAGGAAGCTATCTCCCGTTCGTCATCAAACATGCATTGTTCCCTCTCGGAACCACGAGCCTTCTAGTGAGTTGCTTCGGTTTGTGTGGGGTGTGTGTCCAAACTTTGGTCAAACATGCCAATTTTTTTACCACATCATCTTGGCGGCATGACATTACATAAACCAATGTTTCATGTGTTTCTGATTTTTTTTTAGTTTTTTGGAATTAAAATGCCATGTCACTCCATGCTTATTTGTGTCATAGCCTATAGACCAATATGTTTGAAAATTCCACCCAATTTACTGCACATGGAATTAAATCGCACACAAGTACACGAAATATGAGTTTTCAAACCGTTATGATTAGCTGTTGCATGTACATGTAGTTCATATTTCAATTACGGTCATTAAATGGATAGAAAATCACTTAAATGTCTTAGAAGGTCAAATGACCCCTGAAATTTTCCAAAATTTGACATGACAGTTGTATTAGTACTACAAAATTTCTCGTTCATTTAAAACACCATCCGTTGGCACTTTATACCAAATTCGTCTTTCACAGCTAATAAAAAATATCTACAACATCACACACAGTTGTTTTCTAGAAACCGTTTGCGATGAAAATATCTGGGTCTATTTAAGTCTCCCTCCTTAAGCTTCGCCGGCTCGTTTGCTCTAGTGCCGGCAACCCCTGAATCCATGAATTTCGATCCCCATTCCCGCACCCCCTTCTTGCAAAGATGACGCTGTGGAAACGCTTCGTGAAGGCCCGTACGATGGCCGCGCCCCCCCCCCCCAGCGCCGCCGCCTACACCGAGAGTGTCGCCGCATCTGCATTGAGCGCGACCGCTTCCCCCGAGAGGGCGTCTGCGGCAGCTGCTGCTGCAACGGTGGCTGCAAACGCCGAGAGCACTCGAGCTGCCGTCCGTGCTGCTGATGTCGCCCTGGCCCGGGTCGAGGCCATACACGCCAAGATCGAGGATGCACACGCCAAGATATTCCAAGCCACCTCGGACTCCAGCATGCAACCCACGTCTGAAAAGGTGGCAGTGGCCATGGAGCACCTGATTCCTCATGAGGTCGCCGAGCGGGAGCTG
Source organism: Triticum aestivum (assembly GCF_018294505.1). Taxonomy (NCBI): domain Eukaryota; kingdom Viridiplantae; phylum Streptophyta; class Magnoliopsida; order Poales; family Poaceae; genus Triticum; species Triticum aestivum. The sequence continues at coordinate 187,979,993 of NC_057814.1, forward strand.
GAGATGCAGGAGGCGGCGGAGATCGAGGAGCGCCGGGAGGAGGAGTTGCGCGTGGCCGAGGTCAAGGTAGAGAAGAGTCTGTCCGTCGAGGAATCAACGGTGGAGTACCAATGCGAGCTCTGGCGCAGCCACTACTACGAGTACTACAACCTTGAGGGCGACGCCGAGGACGAGGACATGGCCGACTTCAGCAGGGGGGACGCGGAGTCCACCAACGGCGGCATGTCGCCAGGAAAAGTCATCGACGTCTCATCTCACACCGGTGATGCATAGGCTGACGCGACGGCGGATTTTTAATTATGCGTACTTAGGCTTTGTTTTTAATGTTGGTCTTTTGTTAGAGCAATGTTTAAGTCAACTGGCTCTGTGTAATTACTAAAATTGCTCGATTCAGTAAGTGTGGTCTGTCTGCTGTACGCTCTTTTGTGTGCCCAAATTTGCAAGCAATGTTAAATTATGCAATGACGTACCCGGGGAAATTTCCACCAAAATTTGAATTATCAAACTCATCCCATGAGCATAAAGCAGAAGAATCGTTTGCGATGCACACAATCGTTCAAAGTGAATGGTCCGGCGGCACCGCGCACGTTCAAAGTGAATGTGCCCATGCCTTGAGACCAAAATTTGAATTATCAAACTCATCCCATGCGCGTAAAGCAGAAGAATCATTTGCGATGCACACAATCGTTCAAAGTGAATGCTCCGGCGGCACCGTGCGCAAAGTTTCCCTCCACATTTCCAAAATTTTGGCCTACTGCCAAAATATATACCCTCGCCCCCTTCCCCACCCCCTTTTCTCCCCGACCACAAGTCAAATTTCCCATGTTTCCCCCTTCCTTCCTTCCTTCCTTGCTAAGCTATAGCTGCTTCCTCGCTCTCGGCGTCTCGCATCCTACCGCCAGGGTCACCATGGTCTTCTTCAAAGACATCTCCAGCGGTTCCTCCTCCGGCGACTACTCCTTCACCACCCGGGTATGCCTCTCTTCTCTCACTCAGGCTATGACTTGGAATGAATGATTTTTACCCTAAGGTCGATTTGAGTCATTTCTTCCTCTTGTAGCTCCCTAAGATCATCAGTGGTAACGAATGGAGCGGGGTGGCTGAAGATCTATCTGCTCGTTGTCACCATCAATCTCCATGTGTGAAGCTACCTGCGTTTGATTCTGTGAACACTGGGAGGAAGTTTCTGGCATGTGCAGAGAAGGGTAGACCCTCTTCCGTTGTTACAAATCATTTGTTAGATGTGATTCAGACACTGTCACGGTCCCAACCCATGCATACCACACCTTCAACCAAACGCAGCCTAAGACAGTGTCACCGTTTGTACCTAGTATCTTAAATTGTTGCCATCTCATCAGCGGTGCCATTAGAAAATTATTTGGCACCGCTTCAGCAGTTTGTGCAGCCAACTTTGGTCCACACATCCAATCAGCCAAGCAGTAAAATACTAAATCTTTATGGCACGAAGGAACTGGGCATCGGAGCAACTACGTGCTCCGGAGTCCGGGTCCCTGATTTTTTTTCCGCTGCATCGGCTCTCCAGTTCAGGGCACCGGTGCGAGATGTAGCAACAGTTGTCTTTACACCAGTTTTGGCATACATAGTGGACGGCCTTAGTGCTATTAGTTCTATGTTACTAAATTTGTGCATGTACACACCTGTTAGTATCAATTTGCTGTCATCAAAACACTGTCGCTATGCTGTTGCAGTTATATTTACCTTCCTCATAAAATGTTCAACTTGTTATTTATTGTACATGAGTAAGAACTTGTAGCGTCGTTGTAGTTAATTATAGCTTCTGATGTTCCAGAATTTGGTTGTTGTCTCAGTAGCAATTATTTCATTTGCACATTGATCTTTTTGAGAAGATATGTCATAATTAACATGTTTCTTCAGTTTTTCAAAATAAGCATTGGTGATTTTCTATCTTGCTATAAACCCATTTCCCCTACAATTGTTACTGGTCTAGTTTTAAATATTATAGGATGAACGGAAGTGTTCTTACTTGGAGTGGGTTGATTAAGAGTGGCCAGAGTCTTTGAAGATGTGCCTAACGAAGCTCTGGAGCATGTATGAGGAAGTGAACACACGTAGGCTTACAAAAAGTCTTGTCAACGCTGAAGCATATTTCAAGATGCGGGATAAAAAGTTGAAGGTGGAGAATGAGCTCAGCTTTTTTAAATCAGACTTTGCTAAGATGGTGTTGGCGAAGGAGGAGGCACTTTCCCAGTTGGCCCGTGCAAAACGAGTTCTTACTGAACTGAAAGTAGAGGTGGATAAGGCGAGCCTGGATGATCTCGATTAGGGAAATGAATATATTGTTCTTATGAAGTTGAACTAGCTATATGTTGTACTGTGCGGTTTTCATCTAGCTACCGTACTGTGATGTTATAATATATTTATGTGCCTGATATGAAATTGGCAAACAGCTGTTCGATATGAAATGTCAATGTGTGTAATATTGGAATTATTAATTGTAAACTAATAAACCTGCTAAATGTGTCATGATCCTTTGCAAACGGTTCTAGCAGTAAAAGCTCTTGCGATGGTGTAACATCCCAAATTTCCAATTTGGAATGTTATACATAGATGATTCATGCATATCATATTTTTGCTGCATTTCGTTTCGCGATCCTCGAAATCCTAAGCAACTCAAGGACCCTCGCAGAGAGTTGGGGATTTCCCTGTTTTCATATTTGAATTTTATCAAATATTGAAACGAGGATTATTTGTTTTAATTATTCTTCTCTCCGAAATATTTCGTATTCAAATATATGAGAGGAGATAATCTGACTTCTCCAAAATAAATTAAATATTGGAGGAAAAATATTAAAATCAAATATTGGATTTTATTCGGAGTTTTTGCTATTTTATTTGAATTAGGAAAAATATGCGTTTTTCAAAATTGCATTTTAGGCCCAAATAAATGTTCACCTTGTCCGACCTATTTTTAGAGGACGGGGAAAATTTATTTCGAGGTTTTTGGAGTCCGTTTAGTATTTCGTTTCTTTCTTTTTCTGCACATCGAAATTATTAAAAAAAAGGTGAACCGACTCCGGGCCGTAACCGGCCAGGACTCCTCGGGCCGGCCTTTAAAGCCCGAGACCCCGAGCCCCGAGCCAGCCCAGCCGCCACCCGCGCCCTAACCCTAATCCCTCCGCCGCCCC